>NW_026887045.1:0-83542 GCF_032173495.1 Musca vetustissima | reverse complement strand
TGGAGTTTACTGGGTATGTTCAAAGGTGCCCACCTGTGGTATTTTACGGAAATTTATAATAACTTTTTTTGTAATAAATATATATGAAACAAAATACATTAGGTATGTTTGAAATCATTATTGGAATGCAAATCGTTTAACGGAATAGACTTTTCACAAAATTCTTCCGCCGTCTTACAAACAAATGAAAAAAGTTTACAATTACACTGCGAAAACATGGTCACCCATTTACAATTTGTCGACAACGAAAAGCTAGCAAAAGTTGTTTACGCAGATGAAGAAAACGATTGGCACATACAAAAATTTGGAAAAACATATTTTTAAAAATCCATGGTATATTTCTCAATTTCAATCATATTAAGATCCGCATTTGTATTTCAAAAATACGATAGAAAACAAGTAAAATTTGATTAAGGTTAGCCGCATTTGTTATTCCCTCGATCATGAGGTGGATATTAAAAATGGATATTAAAAAATGCTTAAAATCGATAGGACTTCCAGGATAAAACCAAACTACAGACACATAGGTTGTGCCAGGACCTTGAAAATACCAAAAATAATGCCTTACGATTGAAAAGGACGTCTGAAGTAATACTGAGAATCCAAAATATAAATTTGCAGGCAATTCGATTGGAAAACATGTTCAACATCACCAAAGTGGCTAATATTGGAGGGTTTCGTTATATAGGGACTAAATACGTGGACCATTTGCAATACTAAACATCAAAATTTTTCAGCTCACCTCCATAAAAATTCACATTGGTTTCTATTCTGTAGCGAATTCTTAAAATTAAAAAAAAACTTTCCAGGAAAAGAAGTCAAAAATTGCATCGCAAGATGAATTTCAAATATTTAACATTCCGGAAAATACAAAGCATAAAATAATGTATACTTTATACCCGCGCATATAATCTAATCATTTGAGTATGACTTCTGCTACCCAAATGCTTACATAGTGATGACAAGTCATTGGACAAATCCAAGAACTATTATTAAATGGCATATAATACAATGCAATTTAGTAGTTCATTCCGTTTATAATCATAAAAATTCATTTATCCATTATTTTGAAATATTTTTTGTTTAATTGCAATATTTATATTACCAAATCAATTACCAAGTAATGTGTTTAACATTACAAAGTTGATTACATAATCAGTAGTAAAAATTATATTCTCTATTTTCTTGTGAATATTTGGTTTTTTTATTTCAATATTCCCATTACAATATTCCTTACTAAATAATATGTTTTACATTACAATATATATTACATATATCGCAAATAATTTAAGCAATTATGAAAAATATTTGATTTTCGTGGAATAAATAGTAGAAAATACATTTATTTATTTTTCTGTTATTTTTTTTAATTGCAATATTTTCATTACTAAATCCCTTACTCTGTAATATGTTTACTATTACTGGAATTACTATTTATCACTTACATGGTAAGCATTGATTCCAAAGTTTCACAATTGTGTATATAAATGTTATCAAAAATGTTCAATATTTTATTGGAATTAAACGCTGATCAGCTGAGTTTAATTTCCATTACAAAATCCCTTACATGTAATGTGTTTGACATTAAAATATTTAATGTTTATCACCTACATGGTAAGCAGTGATTCCAAAGTCTCTATTTTGTGTATAAAAATAATAACAAAACAAAACTAATCCAATATTTTATTGGAATTCAATGGTTTAACCCATTTAAATTTCCATTACAATATCCCTTACCATGTAATGTGTTTGACATTACAATACGTAATGTTTACCACATACATGGTAAGCAGTGATTCCAAAGATATACTTTCATTTCAATAAGTATAGAGAAAAATATTCACTATATGATTGGAATTAAATGCTGAACACTGAGTTTGGAAACCCCTTACCCAAGTGCTTACAAAGTGATGAAAATTCAATTCTTTTGTAGTATATATCATTTAAAAAGGATTTTAAAAATATGAAAATGTATTTTTACTTACCCAGAACTCATTTTGCTCAATTGTTATTGGCTTTCAATGGATTTTCGAAACAAAAACTGTTTTTAATTTAAAAACCAAGCGTCGTTGTTGTTATGTGTCCCTGTATTCTGGGCTCTCTCTCAGAGTAGGGGGTTTCAAAGAGGATCAGCAATGGTGTGTAGCTTACGCGACAGACAGACAGAGTACAAGTCGAGTTGAGTATATTGCTATTATTTCTTTCACGGTTAGCTATGAGGCATTAGAAGCTCTGGGGATTTTTTTATTGAATTAGATTTTAAATTTCAATTTTACAACATCACTAGAAAAATAAAAAAAAATATTTTTTTTAATAAAAAAAAATTTTTTAAAAAAATCTTTCACACTTTAAATTATTTCAAAAAACAGTCCCTTGATTTTTTGTTCTTTTTTATTTATTTTTTTCCTCTTTGTTCTTCAATTTCCGGTTTCGTTTTTATTTCGTTCTATTGAATTTCAAAATATATTTTCACTTCAAGTTTTCTTATGTCAAAGTTATATAATTTGTCACACAGAACACATAGCAGAAAAAATAAAATAAAAAGCTCTCAGAAGAGAGAGTCCCACAGGAAGAAAAAATGCGATAAAATAAAAATATTTAAAAGAAATTTGCAAAAATTTGAAACACTTTTTTGAAAAAAGAATTACACGAAATTTTATTTGAATTTTTTCACACTTCTTTTCTTCCACGTTTTTAATTTTTCTTTTCAAATTTCACAACTTATTTTCTATTTTCCGAGACGTTTTGGGGTTTTTTAATGTGTAAAGTTTTGCAACTTTATTTCATTTGTAATATTCTAAATTTAGTTTCCAAAATTTTATTTTTTTCCGTCTTGTTGTTGTTTTTGTTTTTTTTCTTTGGGGAACTATTTGATATTTTACTTTTCTTTATTTCACTATAAAAATTTTTTTTTTAGAATGCTGCGATGATTTTTCTCCACATTTATGCCGCCGAGCCGTGCCGTGTTGTTCGGACAGATACAGACAAAATATAGATAGACAAAATAGATAGATTTTATAATAGCTAAATAGATATATATGTATGCTCTAATGTATATATGTAAAAAAAATTCTCTTTTATTTTCTTGGTTCAGTTGAGAGTTTTTTTTTGTGGTCGTCGTTGCGTTAGTTTCTTTTTTTTTGGGAATTTTTTCCGATTTTTTCTTTGTTGAAAAGTTAAAAAAACGCGTTCAGTTAAGTATCCCAAGTCGCACTGATTTTGCATCGCCAGAATTTTCACAAAATTTAGTCGAAAATAAAGAAAACTCAATTGATTTTCATTGGTCAGTTTTCTTTTTGGGAAAATGTTTTTCTCCCAAATGTTAAACGCACACACAAAAATATTTCGAAATTCGGCAAATGCCGCCCTGTCTCAGAGGCGTGGATTTTTAAAGAAGATTTTCTTGGGAAACCTTTGTTTCAGAGGCGTGGATTTTTAAAGAAGATTTTCTCAGGAAACCCCGGTCACAGAGGCGTGGATTTTTAAAGAAGATTTTCTTGGGAAACCTTTGTCTCAGAGGCGTGGATTTTTAAAGAAGATTTTCTTGGGAAACCTTTGTCTCAGAGGCGTGGATTTTTAAAGAAGATTTTCTCAGGAAACCCCGGTCTCAGAGGCGTGGATTTTTAAAGAAGATTTTCTCAGCAAACCCAAGGCCGAGAGGCGTGGATTTTTAAAGAAGATTTTCTGTCTCAGAGGCGTGGATTTTTAAAGAAGATTTTCTCAGCAAACCTCTGTCTCAGAGGCGTGGATTTTTAAAGAAGATTTTCTCAAAAACCCTGTCTCAGAGGCGTGGATTTTTAAAGAAGATTTTCTCAGCAAACCTCTGTCTCAGAGGCGTGGATTTTTAAAGAAGATTTTCTCAGCAAACCTCTGTCTCAGAGGCGTGGATTTTTAAAGAAGATTTTCTCAGCAAACCTCTGTCTCAGAGGCGTGGATTTTTAAAGAAGATTTTCTCAGCAAACCTCTCAGAGGCGTGGATTTTTAAAAGAATATTTGTTAAGGAATCTCAGAGGCGTGGATTTTTAAAGAAGATTTTCTCAGCAAACCTCTGTCTCAGAGGCGTGGATTTTTAAAGAAGATTTTCTCAGCAAACCTCTGTCTCAGAGGCGTGGATTTTTAAAGAAGATTTTCTCAGCAAACCTCTGTCTCAGAGGCGTGGATTTTTAAAGAAGATTTTCTCAGCAAACCTCTGTCTCAGAGGCGTGGATTTTTAAAGAAGATTTTCTCAGCAAACCTCTGTCTCAGAGGCGTGGATTTTTAAAGAAGATTTTCTCAGCAAACCTCTGTCTCAGAGGCGTGGATTTTTAAAGAAGATTTTCTCAGCAAACCTCTGTCTCAGAGGCGTGGATTTTTAAAGAAGATTTTCTCAGCAAACCTCTGTCTCAGAGGCGTGGATTTTTAAAGAAGATTTTCTCAGCAAACCTCTGTCTCAGAGGCGTGGATTTTTAAAGAAGATTTTCTCAGCAAACCTCTGTCTCAGAGGCGTGGATTTTTAAAGAAGATTTTCTCAGCAAACCTCTGTCTCAGAGGCGTGGATTTTTAAAGAAGATTTTCTCAGCAAACCTCTGTCTCAGAGGCGTGGATTTTTAAAGAAGATTTTCTCAGCAAACCTCTGTCTCAGAGGCGTGGATTTTTAAAGAAGATTTTCTCAGCAAACCTCTGTCTCAGAGGCGTGGATTTTTAAAGAAGATTTTCTCAGCAAACCTCTGTCTCAGAGGCGTGGATTTTTAAAGAAGATTTTCTCAGCAAACCTCTGTCTCAGAGGCGTGGATTTTTAAAGAAGATTTTCTCAGCAAACCTCTGTCTCAGAGGCGTGGATTTTTAAAGAAGATTTTCTCAGCAAACCTCTGTCTCAGAGGCGTGGATTTTTAAAGAAGATATTCTTGGGAAACCTTTGTCTCATAGGCGTGGATGTTTAAAGAAGATTTTCTTGAGGAAACCTTTGTCTCAGAGGCGTGGATTTTTAAAGAAGATTTTCTCAGGAAACCTTTGTCTCAGAGGCGTGGATTTTTAAAGAAGATTTTCTCAGGAAACCCCGGTCTCAGAGGCGTGGATTTTTAAAGAAGATTTTCTCAGCAAACCTTTGTCTCAGAGGCGGGATTTTTAAAGAAGATTTTCTCAGAAACCTCTGCAAAAATATTTTCCACATATGTAGGCGTGGATTTTTAAAGAAGATTTTCTCAGCAAACCTCTGTCTCAGAGGCGTTATTTTTAATTTATTTTTGTTAACTCTTCCAGTTGTTTTTTGTAAAGTTTTCCCTAACACTGCCGCTCAAATACTCTCTTATTGAAAATTTGCCAAAAATTATCATCGCCTCCATTAGTTCGAACAAAGTTCGAAAATTTCGTAAATTTCGAATTTCTGTTTTTTTCTTCTTTTTCATTTTTTGTTCGTTTCTTTTTAATGTTATTTTCAAATTTTGTTCACAGTTTCTTTGTTTTTTTATTGCTACTAATGCCCACATAAAACGCACATGCATTTGTTGTACAACTACAACAACAAAAAGAAAATAATATTGAAATATAAAATTTATAAATCATTTTAATATTTATTTTGTAGATCTACTAGAAATTCTTGTTGCTGGGAAAAACGAACCGAACCAACCAGGTTCGAATATATATGCGGCAATTCCCCAGCGACTTGGAACAGGTGTATGATACATATATGACTAGCACACTTTTCTGCCCCCACACCTTAAGCATTATTAATAATTTTTGAAAATTTTGGCTAATTACCTACAAACAACATTTTTGTTGTTTTTTTTTTATTTTGACAAAAATTGAAAATAGTTGTTTCGCTTCTTCTCCTATTCTGATCGCCTTAAAGGTCATTAACATTTCCACGCCCCTTAACAAGAAATTAGTTTTCTTTTTTGAATGAATGTTGTTCTATTTATTATTGTTGTTGTTAGTATTTTTTTTTTTTTTTAATTTCACTCTTGTCATTAATGTCACCGTTCGGTAGGTGGTCTGTAGTCTAAGTAGCCATTTATTTGAAATGCGCAAAAAAATAATATTTTTCTAAGAATATTGTCTGATGAAACATCCGACCTCAAGGCGTGGATTTTTAAAGAAGATTTTCTCAGGAAACCACTGCCAAAGAGGCGTGGATTTTTAAAGAAGATTTTCTTATGAAACCCCAATCTCAGAGGCGTGGATTTTTAAATAAGATTTTATTATTAAACCCCAATCTCAGAGGCGTGGATTTTTAAAGAAGATTTTTCCGAAGGTATATCACACCAATAAGGCGTGGATTTTTAAAGAAGACCATTTTTATCCCCCAATCTCAGAGGCGTGGATTTTTAAAGAAGATTTTCTTATGAAACCCCAATCTCAGAGGCGTGGATTTTTAAAGAAGATTTTCTTAAAACCCCAATCTCAGAGGCGTGGATTTTTAAAGAAGATTTTTTATGAAACCCCAATCTCAGAGGCGTGGATTTTTAAAGAAGATTTTCTTATGAAACCCCAATCTCAGAGGCGTGGATTTTTAAAGAAGATTTTCTTATGAAACCCCAATCTCAGAGGCGTGGATTTTTAAAGAAGATTTTCTCAGGAAACCCCGGTCTCAGAGGCGTGGATTTTTAAAGAAGATTTTCTTATGAAACCCCAATCTCAGAGGCGTGGATTTTTAAAGAAGATTTTCTCAGGAAACCCCGGTCACAGAGGCGTGGATTTTTAAAGAAGATTTTCTCAGCAAACCCAAGCCATAGAGGCGTGGATTTTTAAAGAAGATTTTCTTAGGAAACCCCGGTCACAGAGGCGTGGATTTTTAAAGAAGAAACCTCTGTCTCAGAGGCGTGGATTTTTAAAGAAGAAACCTCTGTCTCAGAGGCGTGGATTTTTAAAGAAGATTTTCTTATGAAACCCCAATCTCAGAGGCGTGGATTTTTAAAGAAGATTTTCTTATGAAACCCCAATCTCAGAGGCGTGGATTTTTAAAGAAGATTTTCTTATGAAACCCCAATCTCAGAGGCGTGGATTTTTAAAGAAGATTTTCTTATGAAACCCCAATCTCAGAGGCGTGGATTTTTAAAGAAGATTTTCTTATGAAACCCCAATCTCAGAGGCGTGGATTTTTAAAGAAGATTTTCTTATGAAACCCCAATCACAGAGGCGTGGATTTTTAAAGAAGATTTTCTTATGAAACCCCAATCTCAGAGGCGTGGATTTTTAAAGAAGATTTTCTTAGAAACCCCAACACAGAGGCTCAGAGGCGTGGATTTTTAAAGAAGATTTTCTTATGAAACCCCAATCTCAGAGGCGTGGATTTTTAAAGAAGATTTTCTTATGATTTTTAACCCCAATCTTTTTTTTTTATTGAGGCGTGGATTTTTAAAGAAGATTTTCTTATGAAACCCCAATCTCAGAGGCGTGGATTTTTAAAGAAGATTTTCTTTTAATATTTATGAAACCCCAATCTCAGAGGCGTTTTTTAAAGAAGATTTTCTTAGGAAACCCCAATCTCAGAGGCGTGGATTTTTAAAGAAGATTTTCTTAGGAAACCCCAATTTTTTTTTATTTTGACAAAAATTGTCAGAGGCGTGGATTTTTAAAGAAGATTTTCTCTATATGGAAACCCCGGTCTCAGAGGCGTGGATTTTTAAAGAAGATTTTCTTCTGGAAACCCCTGTCTCAGAGGCGTGGATTTTTAAAGATTTTTTTCTACTCAACCAACCTCTTTAAAAAACAGAGGCATGTTTTTTAAAGATGATTTTCTCAGCAAACCCAAGCCATAGAGGCGTAGATTTTTAAAGAAGATTTTCTCAGCAAACCCAAGCCATAGAGGCGTGGATTTTTAAAGAAGATTTTCTTAGGAAACCCCGGTCTCAGAGGCGTGGATTTTTAAAGAAGAAACCTCTGTCTCAGAGGCGTGGATTTTTAAAGAAGATTTTCTTAGGAAACCTCTGTCTCAGAGGCGTGGATTTTTAAAGAAGATTTTTTTAGGAAACCTCTGTCTCAGACGCGTGGATTTTTAAAGAAGATTTTCTTAGGAAACCTCTGTCTCAGAGGCGTGGATTTTTAAAGAAGATTTTCTCAGCTAACCTCTGTCTCAGAGGCGTGGATTTTTAAAGAAGATTTTCTCAGCAAACCTCTGTCTCAGAGGCGTGGATATTTAAAGTAGATTTTCTCAGGAAACCCTGGTCTCATAGGCGTGATTTTTAAAGAAGATTTTCTCAGGAAACCCTGGTCTCATAGGCGTGATTTTTAAAGAAGATTTTCTCAGGAAACCCTGGTCTCATAGGCGTGGATATTTAAAGTAGATTTTTTCAGGAAACCACTTTCTGATTCATTTGCATTATTTATGACACATTCAAGAGGCTAATTACTACAACTTCAAAATTGTGTCAACATTTTATATTCCATATGAAAATAATAAATTTATTTTTATAGTAATACCCCAAAGTACATTAACCCAAAAATGACTCATGTCTAGGAATTGTTAATAATTGGTTTATTTAATTTATTTTTTTATTCTAAAATCTTCATGTGTTGTCAGTTTTCTCTGTGCGTTCCCGATTTTTTTGTGTGTATATATTAGCTTTCAAATCAATTCCGCAAAAAAACATAATGTTAATTAAAATGAGAACACGTGTCGAGATCATAAATGACGTACATCCATACATATGTATGTACGAATGATTTTCTTTGTACTGCTTCCACTAGCCAAAACTGTATGAGCATCAGTGCTTTTAGCCAATTTCTATAAATCTATATTTGACATACTAAAATATAAGTCGTAAAAATTAAAAAATATATTTTTTAAATAACAAATATTAGTATATTTTTTCAATATTGTTTTTATATTTTAACATGAAAAAATTAACTTTTAAACATCTACGCCTATGGTTCGACATGAAAAAATTTATTTAAAAAAATCCACGCCTATGGTTCGACATGAAAAAATTCACTTTTAAACGTCTACGCCTATGGTTGGACATGAAAAAATTAACTTTAAAAAATCCACGCCTACGGTTCGACATGAAAAAATTAACTTTAAAAAATCCACGTCTACGGTTCGACATGAAAAAATTAACTTTAAAAAATCCACGTCTACGGTTCGACATGAAAAAATTAACTTTAAAAAATCCACGCCTATGGGCCTTAAAAATTTTTTGGATTCTGTGATTGATTTGTTCTACCTCCGTATTTTGTATCCCAGTGTTCTATTTTTTTTGCCGAATTACTCATAAATAAAAGAAAATCGAATAAATGAATAGAAGACACCTACCCAACATATATCTCTCTCTAAGATTAATGATATTTGTAGTGTTCTGCCGAGATTTACGTCGATCTTTTTGAGAATCATATATTTAAACATATTATTGACAGCTCATTGGATTGGACAGATTTAGGTGCTTTGCGAGAAAAAAGTTCACTGATCTTTTTTTCAAATATATTTTTATGTTAAAAGTTAATTTTCTTTTTTTTTTTCAAAATTTTTTGGGTTATTTCCGCATTTTCGCCGATTACTGCTGCTTCTTTTAATGTTTGAACATAAATTGAATTGTTCGATTTTTTTCACACTTTCGGTTGCGCATAGCCTTCTAGCCTTGACCATAAGTCTTGAGATTGAAAAAAAGCCTCAATGAAGAAAACCCTCACCTATACAAATGAAAATCGAAAAAATTCAAAACCAATCCGCATCGATTAGTTGCAAATTTCACAGCGTATTTTCCGCACCATCACCACCACCCATAATCTGATAGCGCGAGATTTTTTCGCATTCAATTAGTTTGGACCCATGGGTTTTTAGCATAAATTTTCACTTTTTCTTTTGTTCTCGTGTTATGCCATTGCTTTCAACACCAAAATAGATAGACACACGCATATGTGTATGTGTGGGTATTCGGTTGGTCTGTTCAAACGCCTTACAGACCACCAGCCAGCCACCCTACCAAACTGGCTGGCGGTCTGTTTACTTTACTCACCAAAACGAAAAGTTTTCAGTTCGAATTTCTTCTTCTCTATTCTCGGCTACTTGGCTGGCTGACTGCCCGCCTAGCTGGCTGGCTGACGGTCATACCATTCGTGTGCGATTCTTGGCCAGCATCATCATCGTTCGCCTCTGTTGTCCAATGCAAATAAAATTGTACACAAAATAAAATTTACTTGGCTAATACCCCACCGCAACTGTGATCATCATCCGCAGCAGTGGCAGCAGCGATATCAATTGGCTGCGTTTTGAGAGCATAAACATTAGCAAGTGAGGCTAGCACAAGCATAGAGGAGCTATAATGTACTTAGATTTTGTTTTCTTAAAAAAAAGTTTATTTAGTTTCAGCGTTCATGGCTTATTTTAAATCTAATGTTCAGTGTCTAGAAGTTGATAATGTTTTTTTTTTTCGGTAGCCGAACGCAAACAAAACACTCAATTGATTATTTTGTTAACTACAAATACACCTAAGAATAATTATATAGCACACAAAGAGGCCTGTGGTTTCCTTCTTTAAATATCCTCGACTTTGGGGCAGAGGTTTCCTGAGAAAATCTTTAAAAATCTATGCCTTTGGGACAGAAGTTTCCTAAGAAAATCTTCTTTAAAAATCCACGCCTCTGAGACAGAGGTTTCCTGGGAAAATCTTCTTTAAGAATCCACGCCTTTGAGACAGAGGTTTCCTGAGAAAATCTTTAAAAATCTATGCCTTTGGGGCAGAAGTTTCCTAAGAAAATCTTCTTTAAAAATCCACGCTTCTGAGACAGAGGTTTCCTCAGAAAAATTTCTTTAAAAATCCACGCCTCTGAGACAGAGGTTTTCTAAGAAAATCTTCTTTAAAAATCCACGCCTCTGAGACAGAGGTTTGGTGAGAAAATCTTCTTTAAAAATCCACGCCTCTGAGACAGAGGTTTGGTGAGAAAATCTTCTTTAAAAATCCACGCCTCTGAGACAGAGGTTTGGTGAGAAAATCTTCTTTAAAAATCCACGCCTCTGAGACAGAGGTTTGGTGAGAAAATCTTCTTTAAAAATCCACGCCTCTGAGACAGAGGTTTGGTGAGAAAATCTTCTTTAAAAATCCACGCCTCTGAGACAGAGGTTTGCTGAGAAAATCTTCTTTAAAAATCCACGCCTCTGAGACAGAGGTTTGCTGAGAAAATCTTCTTTAGAAATCCACGCCTCTAAGCCTTGGGTTTCCTTAGAAAATCTTCTTTAGAAATCCACGCCTCTAAGCCTTGGGTTTCCTGAGAAAATCTTCATTTAAAATCCACGCCTCTAAGCCTTGGGTTTCCTGAGAAAATCTTCATTAAAAATCCACGCCTCTAAGCCTTGGGTTTCCTGAGAAAATCTTCATTAAAAATCCACGCCTCTAAGCCTTGGGTTTCCTGAGAAAATCTTCATTAAAAATCCACGCCTCTAAGCCTTGGGTTTCCTGAGAAAATCTTCATAAAAAAATCCATACCTCTATGCCTTGGGTTTCCTGAGAAAATCTTGTTTAAAAAATCCACGCCTCTAAGTCTTGGGTTTCCTGAGAAAATCTTCTTTAAAAAATCCACGCCTCTAAGTCTTGGGTTTCCTGAGAAAATCTTCTTTAAAAAATCCACGCCTCTAAGTCTTGGGTTTCCTGAGAAAATCTTCTTTAAAAAATCCACGCCTCTAAGCCTTGGGTTTCCTAAGAAAATCTTATTTAAAAAATCCACGCCTCTAAGCCTTGGGTTTCCTAAGTAAATCTTCTTTAAAAATCCACGCCTCTAAGTCTTGGGTTTCCTTAGAAAATCTTCTTTAAAAATCCACGCCTCTAAGTCTTGGGTTTGCTGAGAAAATCTTCTTTAAAAATCCACGCCTCTAAGTCTTGGGTTTGCTGAGAAAATCTTCTTTAAAAATCCACGCCTCTAAGCCTTGGGTTTCCTTAGAAAATCTTCTTTAAAAATCCACGCCTCTAAGTCTTGGGTTTCCTGAGAAAATCTTCTTTAAAAATCCACGCCTCTGAGACAGAGGTTTGCAGAGAAAATCTTCTTTAAAAATCCACCCCTCTGAGACAGAGGTTTGCTAAGAAAATCTTCTTTAAAAATCCACGCCACTGAGACAGAGGTTTGCTGAGAAAATCTTCGTTAAAAAATTCACCACTCTGAGACAGTGTTTTGCTCTAAAAAATCCATGCCTTTGAAAAACATTTTTAAAAATGCACCCCTTTATTTTTTTCAAATTTTAATATATTTTTGGTTTTATTTCCAGGATCCAAATATCCTTGTGGAATCTGGGTAAGTATATTTTTTTCATTTTTATCTCTGAGACTGTCTGGTTCTCATAATTACCTAAATTGTTCTTTGCCATTCATATTCAATTGCTTTTAACTAGAAATTTATTTCCAGAAGCATAACGAGCAGACCTCAATGAATTTAGGACACACATACTATGTACAGATGTGTATATTATGTGTACATCACTGTTTAATTGCGTACTTGTGGCTCTTTCAGCTTCCTCTGTGTGTATAGAGTAGCCCATGATGATGTGCGTCAAAAGAACATTTTAGTATTCTCAATTTTGTTTTTCTTATTTGATTTTTCGTCTACTTGCTGTTGTTGCTGCTGCTATTTTTTTTTAGATAATACACAATTAGTTTTTCCACCGAATGTTGTTTATGTAGCTATTTTGTTTGGCATTAAGACTCACACACTTGTGCCGAACAAAAAAAAAATCGCCTATTTGTTTGGGCCTTTCCTTGGGTGTGGACAACTAAATCGAAAAGAATCTAGTTGCCTTCGTGGGTCCGTCCGTCCGATTCGGTAGCATTTTTACAGAACATTGACATTTGTTGCAAATAACTTGTTAGTGAAAAAAAAATGTGACGGTGTCTTTAATTTATTTTTAATGCAATTCGTTGCACGTTTTTCCTCGGCTCTCCACCTCCAATGACATTAGGAAAATATTCAGTGCCCCTTTCTTTAATGGGTTTAAATTGAGGATTTGCAGACATTATTTTTGAATAATATTTTGGCAATGTCCGATGATTGAATTCATATCAAATGGAATTTTTTCCGATTTTTGTTATTTATCCCCACCCAAAAGACACATGTCATCATCTCGAGAGATTCTTCTTTTTGTTTTTCTTTTGAGGCTAAGTACATCTGTCAATGGTTTTTATTGGCGGTGTTGTTGTTCTGTCTGACATTTTTTTCCTTTCAAATGGCCTGAAATGATACATTGTATGTGGTATTTGTTTTTGTTGTTATATTTTTCTAAAGGAAATTATTAATGAGATCAACAACGTGCTAATAATTATTAACCTTGACAATCAAAAAATGGTTCATTGATCCAATTTTGACTGATTCATTTCTGTCTTTTTCAGGGTGCTTGAAAGTAAAATGAAATAAAAAGAAAAAAACAAATACGCCGACCATTTACGAAGCCATTAGGCTGTTGTTAATTTTTCATGAAGTGTTTTGGATATTTATTTATCTTTTTCAATCATTATTAGCTAGATAATGATGAGGTTTTGATTTTTTTTTAATTTTTTCATACCAAAATGAGCAACTGTGCAGTGACCAATAGGTTTTTGTAGCATACCTTAAGGGATCAATTGATATTCCATTAATATTCATCCCCTAAACTATGCTTTATATTTTGTTTTATAATTTTCAATAAGATGCCAGATTTTCTTAATGGGAAATATTCCAATAGGGGAAGAATTGCATAGCATTCTTATACCCTACACAAGTATGATATCAGAGTATTATAGCTTTGTGCAGCCCCAAGAGTTTGTAACGCTGCGAAATAATGGTCCTCCACACAGGCCACAGTTATGGACCAATCTTCATGAAATTTTGCATTTAGGATGTGTTGTGTCCAATGCAATTTTTGGTAAAGATCGGTAAATATTTAGGGGATGAAATGGACCAAATACTTAATTTTTGTCGGTTTTTCTGGTCGCTCCAGAGGCCGCAATTATGACCCAAACATCGCAAATTTTTACATGGAGAAGGGGATCGGGCCAAAGTACGATAATGTACGGGCCAAAGTACGAATGTACGAAGATGTACTAAATTTGGTACAATTCTGTACGGATAGCGTTAAAAACTTGAAATTTGGAGTGTGAATGAAGGTTGAGAAGAAGGGTCCATTTAAGGACATGGTTTTGAAAGCGTGTACTCATGTGTACGAATAGTACTATATTTGGTACAAATTTAATTTGGAGATACAAATCGAGCTGGAATCCTGGAATTTGAAATCAACATTACCGTCGGAGTGTAGGATTGGGGTATGAACTTAGTTTTGGAAATTTGTTAGTTATGTGTATGAAAAGTACTATAAACGGTACAGTTTGGATTTGGGTTATCCTATAGAGCGGGAACACTGAAATTTGGAGTCAGGATCACTGTAGGGGTGTGGGATTGAGGTGAGGATTTAGTTTAAGAAAATAATACTTATGGGTACTAAATTTGGTACAATTTGAATTTTAGGTGAATTTAGTCAGGATCACTGTTGAGGTGTAAGATTGAGATATGTAGGAAGTTTTAGAAATATGTACTAGTGTGTACTAAATTTGATACAATTTGAATTGTGAGTGAACCGATTGAGTTGGAATCCTGAAACTTGGATTTAGGATCACTGTGGGAGTGTAGGTTTGGGGTGGGAAGGAGGTTTCGGAAATATGTACAACTGTGTACTAAATTTGGTACAATTTGAATAGTGGGTGAACCGATACAGTAGGAGTCCTAAAATTTTGATTAAGAATCACTGTGGAGGTGTAGAATTGGGGTATGTAGGAGGTTTTGGAAATTCGTACTACTGTGTACTAAATTTGGTACAATTTTAGTTGTGGATGAACCAATAGAGTTGGAATCCTAAAACTTGAATTTAGTATCAGTGTGGGGGTGTAGGATTGGGGTATATAGGAAGTTTTGGAATTGGCACTGCTGTGTACATTTGGTATAATTTGAATTGTGGGTGGGCCGATAGAATTGGAATCCTGAAACATATATTTTGGATCACTGTGGTCGTGTAGGTTTGGGGTAAGTAAGAGATTTTGGAAATTCAAACTAATGTGTACTAAATTTGGTACAATTTGAATTGTGGGTGAACCTATGGAGTTGGAATCCTGAAACTTGGATTTAGAATCACTGTCGGGATGTAGGTTTGGTTTAAGTTGGAAATTCTACTACTAAATTCTGTACAATTTTAATTGTGGGTGAATTAATAGAGTTGGAACCCTGAAATTTGAATTTGGAATCATTGTGGGTGTATATAAGTTTAGTTAGATGGTAGAGGAGTGTACTTATGGAAATAATGTGTGCAAAATGGAAAATGTAGTAAAATTTGGATTTGGGTGAACCTTTAGAGCTCGAATCATAAAATTTGGTACTAAGTGGTACTCAAATTTAATTTATGGTCGATATTAATGTGTGGATTGTTTTTTTTTTTCTGACATATGCAGTTTTCTCTGAAAATAAAATAATATGTTAATACATTTTGAAATATTTCCTAAATTCGCTAACGAAGTTGCGGGCATATGCTAGTTAGTTATATTTGTTGACCTCTAGTTGGTCAAGAGGGTGCAAATATCGCGAAATATTGCCCAAGCTCAGAATATAGAACCACACAAAGTTAGATTTTCGTGGAAGTTGTGTAGGGTAACATATTGTCGGCCCCGTTCTACTATACTGCTCCGCTCACTGGTTAAATTTTTTTCTAAGGAAAGGCGTTGATTTTTTAAAAATATTTTTCTAAGGTCCTAACACAAGGCGTGGATTTTTTAAATATATTTTTCTATAGTCCTAACACAAGGCGTGGATTTTTTAAACATATTTTTCTATAGTCCTAACACAAGGCGTGGATTTTTTAAACATATTTTTCTATAGTCCTAACACAAGGCGTGGATTTTTTAAACATATTTTTCTATAGTCCTAACACAAGGCGTGGATTTTTTAAACATATTTTTCTATAGTCCTAACACAAGGCGTGGATTTTTTAAACATATTTTTCTATAGTCCTAACACAAGGCGTGGATTTTTTAAACATATTTTTCTATAGTCCTAACACAAGGCGTGGATTTTTTAAACATATTTTTTTTAAAGCCTAGGCGTGGATTTTTTAATTTTTTTTTTTTTTTTTTTTTTGAATCGTATAGAAGAGTTTTTCGAATTAGTTTGGAAGCGCTTAGAAAAGATGCAGAGTTTTTCAAATTATTTTTTAAGCTTTTTGAACAGTTTTTTCATTCATTCTGATATCCTGATAAATAAAACCATAGTATTTTATTTATACATACAAATGTTTTTTTATTATTTATTTCACAAAAATATCACTCCTTAAAATTATTATTCAATATTTATTCGCAAAAAATTCGATCATTACATATAAGTATGTACGTATATTTTACTAAATTTTATTTGTTCTTCTGTGAATTCCATAAATCGTTTTACAATTGATCGTTTATCATTGTCGTTTCCCCAAAGATACTCCCTTATTTGATATTTTTATAAATCCAAGGCAATAGAGATGTGACTCGGGTATAAACACCGGGATATTGTCCTTTACCGCAACCAATGCCCCATGAAACAATACCGACCTGGACATAACGGCCACCCTCATTGACAATCATTGGACCACCCGAATCACCCTGAAGATAATTCAAAATTTTAATTTTTCCATTAAAATTATTATTTTTAAAACACTTACACTACACGAATCCTTGGCTGCCTGGCCGGCACACACCATTGACTCAATAATTCCCGCTGGAGCAGCTCTACCATATTTAGCAGCACATTCGGCATTATTCCAAATGGGTATTTGCACCTTTTGCAAAATGGATGGTTGTGGGCCATTTTCCCGCAAACTACCCCATCCTGCAACTGTGGCAATTTGACCGCTATAGGAACTTCTTTGTTGGGCCGGCGAGGTGGGCAAACAAATCGGCTGGATTTCCTTGGTGAATTTCACGGGTTCGCTCAACGTCAAAATTGCGATGTCGTTGTGCTGTGGGAGAAAGAGGGAATTTAGGAATTCATTTTCATAAATAGTATTTCAATTCAATGTTTCCTTACCAAGGTGCTAAAATCAAATCCTTTATGTCTTACTAAACGTTTGACTCTACGTGAGACATGTTGAACTTCGTAATCCGTGCGTATATTATAGTCACCCAAGTGAACAGTCAAGGCAGCAACATCCCAGGAAGTCATTCTGAAAGAAAGTTAAATTAATTATTACAAATATGTTGCAAATAATATCGAAAGAGGATTCTCTAGGTCTGGTATTAATGATCATAGAACTGGCCTGCTAAATTTTATTATAGAAAAATATCTCATAGACGTTTGGACCTCGTATATTCTGATAAAAAATCCTCTCTTAATTCCAAATTTTTCATTACAGATCGTGGAAATTCAGAAGAAAAGGAGTCACTTTTCCGCAGGGAAAAATCCCTTAAAAAAGTAAAATGAAATAAAAAGAAAAAATCGAAATCGCCTCAGAAGAAAGGAACCATTTTTCTCCAAGAAAAAAATCCAATTCAAAAGTAAAATAAAATAAAAAGAAAAAATCGTAACCCCTTCATAAGACAAGGGTCTACATAGTCTCCAGAAAAAAATCCAATACAAAAGTAAAATGAAATAAAAAAATCTAAATCGTTCGGCATATACCCGTGGTAATTCATCGAATTTTTATTATCCCTAAAAGTATGCTTTAATTAATTGTTATTAACTAATGTTGCCAGATTTTGTTATTGGGAAGTTATTCTCAGAGCTGTCAGCACTTCTTTAAAGAAGGTATTTACACTTCTTCCGTGGAGAAGCCGTGAAATTTCAAAAAAAAACTATCTTTAAAGGTCCCAGCACAGTCGTGGATTTTTTTAAAATATTTTTGGGGGATCTAGCACAGGCGTGGATTTTTTTAAAAATATTTTTGCAGCCTTTAGAACAGGCCTGGATTTGTCAAGCCTTTATAATAGGCCAGGATTTTTCAAGCCTTTATAATATATCTGAATTTCTCATGCCTTTATAATAGGCATGGATTTTTTAAGCCTTTATAATAGGCCAGAATTTTTCAAGCCTTTATAATAGGCCAGGATTTTTCAAGCCTTTATAATAGCCTGGATTTTCAAGACTTTATAATAGGCCTGAATTTTTCAAGCCTTTATAATAGGCCTGAATTTTTCAATCCTTTATAATAGGCCTGGATTTTTCTAGCCTTTATAACATGCCTGGATTTTTCAAGCCTTTGTAATAGGTCTGGATTTTTCAAGCCTTTATAATAGGCCTGGATTATTCAAACCCTTATAATAGGCCTGGATTTTGAAGCCTTTAGAATAGACCTGGATTTTTTAAAAATGTTTTTGAAGCATTCAGTATAGTACTGGATGTTTTAAAAAATATTTTTGAAGCCTTTTGAAGGATTTGCATCTTACCTGGCCACACAGTGAGCAGCGGTCAAAATATGGCTCTGAAAGTGAAGAAACAAACATTAGCCAAACCATAACATACCCTGTCTATCCTCCCTTCTCAACTTACATTAGTTATCAAACTGCCACCACAAAATTGTTTACCCGATTTGAAAATAACCGCAATCCATGGGAATTCGTTAGGACTGGCATTTGTACCGCCAACAATACGTTCCTGATCGGGACCAATCATGCCACACTGCAAAGGTAAACCATTCGATGATACACCACTTCCCGAAGAACTTGGTGGCCTCCTAGTCGTGGTGGTGGTGGTTGTTGTCACTACTGGCCTATAGGTTGGACGTTTGGTGGTCAACGATGTAATGGGTCTCTTAGTAGTGGCTGGAACAAACTGTCCCCCAATAGTCGCAGGAGGATGTGTTGGATAATGATGATTTGGTGGATGTGTAGGCAATGGTGGTGGCCAATTGGAGACGGACGATGGTGGATGGGTTGGCAATGGTGGTGGCCATTGTTGCACACCCGAGAAACCCAAAAATTGTGATGGCCAAGGGTAGCGTATGAAGTCCTGGTAATTTGGTGCCTGTTTCAAACTTTCATCAATGGGATCGTAGCCAATATTGTTACCCTCCTGCGAAGAAGGTTCATCGTATTTCGGTGGCTCGGGTTCATAGTTAAAATTGACTGGTGGTTCTATGACATCGGAATCCTCAGAGCTTTCATTTTCTTTAATGACATCCATAGGATTCATTGTGACCTCCTTGGAAGGGGAATCATTTTCTCCATTCATTGTTGTGGTAGATTCAGGTTGACTTGGTGTGGGATTAGGAGGTTGGAAAGGTTGTTCTCCCGACCCAATGGGCACAATGTTGTTAATACTTGTACAACATACACCCGAACTGGTGCGAGCATATTGATCAAAATATGTACACAATTCATCGGGTTGTTGTGGTTGTACATAGGGTGTAAAATAGGGATATTGTGGCGCCAAGCTGTAGTAGGTCAAATGGCGACGACGTCTGCCGCGACTTTCGATGGCACATTTATCGAAACCCATGCAGATGCCCACTAGGCCACGTGATGTTATACATCTTGAACCTTCGGCACCAATATTTTGTATATAAAAGAAATTTGGGCTGTAGAACAGTTGACGGCTGGTACGATTGTGGGATGTATTGACATCAGTTTCCTGGAGTGGTGATGGTGGAGGAGCTGGAATAAGGAAAAACAATAAATGTTACATTATTAAGGTCTGATCGTAATTAGGAAACATATTTTTAAAAAATCGACGCATTTGTTAGGACCTTAGAAAAATATTTTTAAAAAATCCACGTCAATGAGTCCATCGGAATTGGGCTTGATAGCAGAATGTAAGAGTACAAGGAAATCTGGTTTTAATAGGAGTTTAACTGTTGGCGATTTTACTTCTATATATTTTACCAGAATCCTTCGGAACGTTTCGTTGTGCCCTGGAAACAAGGGACGAATTACCCAAAGCGGAAATTTTGCGTGTGAAATTTTTGGAAAAACCGAATCGAGGAAATCGAAAGAAAATGGAGAATACTTTAGTGTTCTTTATGCCAAAAAGCATGAAATGAAGGAAAAGAAATTCAAGCAAAAAAGTGGATATTTTAAGTGCGGTAAAATTGGGACAATTTGCAAGGAATTGCAGATCCAAAAAGAGTGGAAATAATCGTGGTTCCCAAGAAGTGGAAGGAAATAGAAAATCTGAATTGACATTAATGACAAAAAAAGCAAATTATTTGTGTCCAGAAGTGAAATCGAAATGGTGTTTGGACAGTGGTTATTGTACGTCACATAAGAGTGCTCCCAAGAAGTGGAAGTAAATGGAAAATCTGAATTGACATTAATGACAGAAGAAGCAAATTAGTTGTGTCCAGAAGTGAAATCGAAATGGTGTTTGGACAGTGGTTGTTGTACGTCGCATATGTGTGCTGATAAGAAGATTTTTACGAATATGAAAGTAATGGATTAGACTCTGAACTTGGCAAACAAGAAGTGTACAAATGTGAAATTAGAAGACGTTCTTTATGTACCAGACTTGAGAACTAGATTTGGGTAGTACGGGAACGAACTAGTTCATTGGAACTATTCCAAGAAAGGAACGATCGGAACTAGTTCCAGCTCTTTAATTAATATAGTTTCTTTTTCTGATGTCGTTCTTTTTTCTTTTCCTTATTTTTCGTTCTCTTTTTTGAACTATGTGAGCGAAAAAAAAAACAAAGAGAACGATGAACTAGAGAGATATGGAGCAAAGGAACTATTTGGAGCAAAGGAACTATAAAGAGCAAGGGAACTGTATGGAGTAAAGGAACTGTATGGAGCAAAGGAACTACATGGATCAAAGGATCTATATATGGAAAACGAAAAAAAGAACGATGAAAGAGAGAAATGCAAAGGAACTATGTAGGAGTCGGAACTATATGAACCAAAGGAACTATTTGGAGGAAAGGAACTGTATGGAGTAAAGGAATTATATAGAGCAAAGGCACTATATGGAGCAAAGGTACTATATGGATCGAAGGAACTATATGGAGCAAAGGAACTATATGAAAAAAACGAAAAAAAAACAAAAAGAACGATGAAAGAGAGAGATTCAAAGGAACTATGTAGGAGTCAGAACTATATGGAGGAAAGGAAATATTTGGAGCAAAGGAACTGTATGGAGTAAATGAACTTAATGGAGCAAAGGAACTATATGGAGCAAAATAACTTTTTGGAGAAAAGGAACTGTATGGAGTAAAGGAACTACAGTGGTGGTCACAAAATTAAAACATTTACTGTGGTAAACATTTTTTGATCAGCCCTCGATTCGTTTAAAGTATTTTTGAAATTTTTTTTAATTCAGAACACTTCGATATACTGCACTTAAGAGATTTAGTGTGAAAACGGAAAATTATTGCATGCAATTTTTCCATAAATAACGGTTTTTATGAAAATACATCGACTTTGAAGTGGCCATATAATTAAAACATTGTGTGATTTTTTACTTTACTGCATTTTTTTCAGAATATTCTTAAAAGAGCTCTTTATTATGTAAAATAAGCACTGATAAAATCATTTACTCATACAATTTTTTGAAAAAATCTGTAAAATCTATCAAAATTGCCAAAAATTTGTACAGTACACTTTACATTCAGAAAATAAACCTTATTATAAAAAAAAGGTCCGAATGCACCAGGAATTGCTAAATAATTCTCAAAATAAATAAATATTTGAAATAAAAACTGAAAAAATGGGAATTATCCTAAAGGAACGATTGCATGCAATAATTTTCCATTTTCACACTAAATTTCTTAAGTGCAGTATATCGAAGTGTTCTGAATTAAACAAATTTCAAAAATACTTCAAACGAATCGAGGGCTGATCAAAAAATGTTTACCACAGTAAATGTTTTAATTCTGTGACCACCACTGAATATGGATCAAAGGAACTATATGGAGCAACGGAACTATTTGGAGCAAAGGAACTATATGGAGCAAAATAATTATTTGGAGCAAAGGAACTGTATGGAGTAAAGGAACTATATGGAGCAAAGGAACTAGTTCCTTTTTAAAAAAGGAACGAGAAAGCTCTAATGAGAACGAATTTGCTGTCAGTGTCGAAAATAACAGATAAGGGTTACGAGGTCAAATTTGTATTATATTATTAACGAAGAAAATTCAGATTTTGTAACTACTCGGAAAAGAGGAAGATGGCGTCCGAAATTTGAAAGACGGGGAAGACCCAGAAAATTATTGCAAACGGTGAAAGTCCACGCCTATGTGGTAACAAGAATCGTACAAAAATTTGTTGAATCGGAAATGTTCAAATCTCGGTGAAAAATGGGGCTTCTGAAACAAATGTGAAATTAGAAGACGTTCTTTATGTACCACCATACTTGAGAACGAATTTGCTGTCAGTGTTGAAAATAACAGATAAGGGTTACGAGGTCAAATTTCGTAAGTACGACGCAGTTATCTATACTAGTAAAAAAGTAAAGTGATTGACTCACTGACTGACGAAACGGCTGAAGCTAGAATCTTGAAATTTTGGCTGAGGGTCACTCTTGGTCCAAAGTTGACAGATAAGGCTGGGTTTTTGGAAATTCGTAATAGAACGGTACAAAAAGTACTAAATATGATACCATTAGTAGAGCTAGAACTCTGAAATTTTAAATAAGGGTCACTGATGGAGTGTAGAATAGATATAGCAAAGGATATTTTGGACATTCGAACTATAAGTATGCGAACAGTACTAAATTTGGTAAATTTCGTAGCATGTGAATGGAATTTGAATTTGGAATCATTGTGTAGGTTGCTGGACGTTTTGTTGGATGGTTGAGGAGGGTACTTATGGGAATACTTTGGTAACATTTGGATTTGGATGAACCTTGAGATCTCGAATCATGAAATTTGGTACTAAATGGTTCTCAAATTATGAAAATAAAATAATATGTTAATACATCTTTAAATATTACCCGCATTCGCTAACGAAATAGCGGGCATATCCTAGTAATTGATAAAGACTATGAGGTACTATTGACTGCAGAAAGAATCGGAGAATTGTATTATATTATTAACGAAGATAATTCAGATATTGTAACTACCCAGAATAGAGGTAGGGGAAGTCCGAAATTTGGAAGTCGGGGAAGACCCAGCAAATTATTCCAAACGGTGAAAGTCTAACGAGTATGTTAGTAGCTTGAAAAAATATTTTTAAAAATCCACGCCTATGTTAGTAGCTTAAAAATATTTTTTAAAAAATTCACGCCAGTAAAACAAAAGACTTAAGACACATACATTTTGTCGTGTGTTGCAAAAAGTTCACCCCTTTTTATTTTTTTCTTAAATTTCATATTTTTTCTTTTACTTAAACATATTCTGTCTCAATAATAACAACAATTTTTGGTGAATAAACAATCCATCACACAATAAAAGTTGAGTGAACTTATCTTCTCCAATTCGAACGCAAAAAAATTATTATAAATTCAATTGTGAATCCCCCCAAACGAAAAAAATTATGCCGGCTATTTTAATGGCGTTTTATATGACCAATTATAGAAAGTATTGGAAAATCGTATTATTTTGCATAGCATAACTAATTTTTTTGTATTTGGTTTAAATCAATAAAAAAACCAAAATTCAAAAATCTTTTCCAAATACCGTGACAATTTTTGAAAGGCATGGATTTATTTGTTTAGTTTAATTTAGGGGATAATGACATTAGTTGATGTTTATTTTAACACTTTAATTCTACAATGACGAACAGAAGGCAAGAAAATAGTAAATAAAAATGCGTAAAATAAACAACAATTTTTCCCTTTTGGTCAAATACACAACCGTGAAATAAAAACAAAAAATAATAAAAAGGAATTTCTGCTTTAAGGCTATTCTACAATCTTGGTAATATATCTCTTGGCCAGATTAAAGTGGACTTCTTTTTTGAGTATATATTTTTTTATATTTATTTTTACTACCTTCATTGACATTCTCTGTACGTGTTAGGAATTTTTAATTAATTGTCTTTTATGCTGAAACAGAAGTATTTTTTAAAATATTTAATCGTATGATGGAGATTATTTGACATTCCGTTTATTTCACTTTTTTCTGGAATTCTTGTAATTTTTTACAAAGAATCTATATGGAATATGAGTAATACGGTTTCATGGGATCGCGATGTAAACAACAAATTGAGAATGTAAATAATTTTATTCGATATTTATAATCGAAACGTTTTTGAGGTGCTCCAAATATTATTGGTGGTGGCTATTGGCAGGTGAATTTTTTATGACCTTAAGAAAATTTCTCGTTTTGGAAGGGATTGAGGATTTTATTAATTATACCCTTCACCACACTGTGGTTCAGGGTATTACGTCTTTGTGCATATGTTTGCAACAGGCAAAAAGAATCGAGATAGACACATGGTTCCTTTTGAGAATATGCATAGAATCACTTTCTGAGTCGATTTATGCATGCCCGTCCGTCCATGTATGATCCGATTTGGATGAAATTTGGCACAGGTCACTTAATTGGCCCAAGGACGAACCCTATTGAAATTGGAGAAAATCGGTTTAGATTTAGATATAGCTCCCATATATATTTTCGTCCGATTTTATGTAAATGGTGCACCAAAGTCCCTGAAAATCATTCGATTTGCACGAAATTTGACAAAGCGTACTGAATTGAGTCTAGAATGATGTGTGTTAAATTTCGTGTAAATCTGTTCAGATTTAGATATAGCTCCCATACAATGTTCGTCCGATTTTATGTAAATGGTGCACCAAAGTCCCTATATATCCTTCGATTTGCACGAAATTTGGTATAGCGTACTGAATTGAATCTAAGTTTCGGGAAAATCGGTTCGGATTCAGATATAGCCCTCATATATATTTTTGTCCGATTTAATGTAAATGGTGCACCAATGTCCCTGAAAATCGTTAGATTTGCACGAAATTTGGTATAGCGTACTGAATTGAATCTAGAATGATGAGTGCTAAGTTTCGTGAAAATTGGTTCAGATTTCGATATAGCTCCCATATATATTTTCGTCCGATTTTAGGTAAATAACGCACCAAAGTTCCTATATATCTTTCGATGTACACGAAATTTGGCACAGCGTACTGAATTAAGTGTAGAATGACGTGTGTTAATATATTTATATATATATATTTTCGTCCGATATATATCCTTCGATTCGCACGAAATTTGGTATGGCGTACTGAATTAAGTCTAGAATGATGAGTGTTAAGTTGCAGGAAAATCGGTTCAGATTTAAAATCTGAGCCTCCGTCTGAAATAAAAAAAAAATATTTTTTTTTATATCTAACCCAATGTACCAAATTTCCACAAATTCCCAGAATGGAATTCTATAAACCACTAAATATTCTCTACCTCTGCAAAAAATGATTCAATATTTTTTTTTAATTCTGACGATTTAATCGCTTCATTAGTAACGCACAGTTAGCTAATTATGACCACTTTCTTTTGCGTTTAAAATGTAAATTTCGGTCGTTTTTTGTGCTACTGTCATCAGTGATAGATGAGACCATATTCTGGCCAATATTCACAATAACTTAATCAAACATTTAAATTTTCACGCTATAAAAAACGAACGACAACAAAACCACTAAATCCAAATCATCGATAATGGATTACATGACAATGGCAAACCAGTAGTAGAAACACGATTGTTTATTGTCAATTTATGGCAGCTCTAAATAATGTCTTCTTTACCAAAAAAAAAAGTTTGGTTGAACGTCATAAATCATTTCGGTAATGCGCGTTTCGAACGCCCCGATGGGCCATAGTACCCCTGTGTGTGTGTGTGCGGTCATTAGACGCAGAAGTTTGATTTGTTGTCGCATAAACTTTCAATTAACATTTGGAGAACGTCGTCATCGCCATCGCCATCGACGACGTTAGCCAAATTGTCTTGCGTGTAGGCGTACGTTTTTATGTGTGATTTGAAACTCGTGCTAATCGTTTTGGCAGCCAGCTGGTGATTTTTTTGATTTGAATATTAAAATTTTGCAATTGAAAATCAAAGAAGACTACCAAGTAACCAACCATTACGGGAATGTCTATTTTTTCTGTTTTTTTATTTGAAGGTCACACATCTATTGTTTTGGGACTTTTGCCGGCAAAGCGGAAATCAAATTTTTTCCTGACTTTTTTCTTGGAAACTTCCAATGATTACAATTAAGAAAAAATATAGGTAAACTTTTTTTCCTCAAAGGGAAATTATATACCATGTTTGTGTATTAAGTCTTTTGTTTTGGATAATATTTCAAAAAGAAAGGTTTTTTTCAAATACATAGGCGTGGATTTTTTAAAGAATATTTCTTCAAGGGCTACCATAGGCTTAGATTTTTTAAAGAAGATTTTTTCAAGAGCTTCCATAGGCGTAGATTTTTTAAAGAATATTTTTTCAAGGGCTACCATAGGCGTAGATTTTTTAAAGAATATTTTTTCAAGGGCTACCATAGGCGTAGATTTTTTAAAGAATATTTTTTCAAGGGCTACCATAGGCGTAGATTTTTTAAAGAATATTTTTTCAAGGGCTACCATAGGCGTAGATTTTTTAAAGAATATTTTTTCAAGGGCTACCATAGGCGTAGATTTTTTAAAGAATATTTTTTCAAGGGCTACCATAGGCGTAGATTTTTTAAAGAATATTTTTTCAAGGGCTACCATAGGCGTAGATTTTTTAAAGAATATTTTTTCAAGGGCTACCATAGGCGTAGATTTTTTAAAGAATATTTTTTCAAGGGCTACCATAGGCGTAGATTTTTTAAAGAATATTTTTTCAAGGGCTACCATAGGCGTAGATTTTTTAAAGAATATTTTTTCAAGGGCTACCATAGGCGTAGATTTTTTAAAGAATATTTTTTCAAGGGCTACCATAGGCGTAGATTTTTTAAAGAATATTTTTTCAAGGGCTACCATAGGCGTAGATTTTTTAAAGAATATTTTTTCAAGGGCTACCATAGGCGTAGATTTTTTAAAGAATATTTTTTCAAGGGCTACCATAGGCGTAGATTTTTTAAAGAATATTTTTTCAAGGGCTACCATAGGCGTAGATTTTTTAAAGAATATTTTTTCAAGGGCTACCATAGGCGTAGATTTTTTAAAGAATATTCCTAATGATTGGAACCTCAGCATCCCGTGTCCCGTGCACAAAAAAGAAGACAAGACGATATGTGCCAACTATAGAGGAATAAGTCTCCTTCCCATCGCATATAAAGTGCTATACAGTGTGCAGTGTGAACGACTGAAGCCAGTGGTCAATGACATTATTAGACCTTACCAAAGCGGCATCAGACCTGCCAAATCCACCATTGACCAGATTTTCACTCTGCACCAAATCCTGGAATAAATCCACGAAAAACACACGACATTCCACCTATTCGTCGACTATAAAGCCTCATTCGATAGCCCTATCCGTTCAGAGGTGTTTAAAACCATGTTTGCGTTTGGTATTCCTGCAAAATTAATTTGGCTATGCAGGATAACCTTAAGTGGCACAAGGTCAGAAGTTAAAGTCGGAAAGCACCTCTCGGGCCCTTTAATACCGAACGAGGATTCAGACAAGGTGACAGTTTGTCGTGTGACCTTTTTAACATCCTGCTGGAAAAGGTCATACGCAAAGACGCAAAGGTGAACAGAAATGGCACTCTGTACACCAAACAGTACATGTTACTCGCCTACGCCGATGACATCGATATAATGGGCCGAACATTGCGAGTGGTAACAGCCACCTTTGAACAAATTGAGAAGGAGTCTGCCAAAGTGGGTCTGCCAGTAAACGGCGAGAAGACCAAGCTTGATACCATCAACGCGCAAGACGTCCAGTAGACTCGGACCAACTGTGGAACTTGAGAACTACAGCTTCGAGGTAGTTAAAGATTTTATATATCTTGGTACCGCCATAAGCAAAACGAATGACATCAGTTTTGAAATTCGGAGAAGGCCAACAGATGCTACTATGGTCTGAGCAAGCAACTCATAAGCAAGGTCACCTCACGCCAGCCCAAACTCACACTCTACAAGACGCTGATACTGTCCGTGCTATTATATGGATCTGAAGCATGGGTACTTACGCAAGCAGATGAGGCAGCTCTTGGAGTGTTTGACAGAAAAATTCTCCGAAAGATCTATGGACCGATCTGCGTTGACGGTGAATATCGCCGTCGAATGAACCACTAGCTTTACAGCGACTACGATGGCTGGGCCATGTTGTGCGACTGAATGTGAATGTCCCAGCTCAGAAGGTATATAAAACCGAGCCTATTGATGGTTCCCGTAGAAGGGGAAGGCCACGAATCAGATGGAAAGACCAAGTAGAAAACAACATCTTGGAACGTGGTCTTCCAAATTGGATTAGATGCGCACATGACCGACGCGCTTGGAAATCTTTTGTATGCTTATGCTTATGGAACAACCGTTCTGTAACAAGCCAGCTAAGCGAAGCGAAACACAAGGCGTGGATTTTTTAAAAATATTTTTTCCGAGCACCTAACAAGGCGTGGATTTTTAAAAATATTTTTTTCCGATCACCTAACAAGGAGTGGATTTTTAAAAATATTTTTTTTTCGAGGAGCAACCTGGGGAGTAGAGAACCTACAGACGCGAGGTATTTTTCAACAACCCAAGAGGCCTGGGTTTTATTTTTTTCGAGAATTTATAAAGGCGTGAATTTTTAAAACCTTTAAATAATTTTTAAAAATCGGGGGTCCTTGGAAAAAGTTATTAATTTAAATATTAAAAAACCCAAGTCGCTGTTAATTCTTATTACTCTTTGTCCTTGGACAACATATTTCAAAATACTGCAAAACGTATCCAAAAATATCTGAAATCTGGTGTATGTAGATTGTAAAATATTATTTTTCCAAATAAACATATCTGATTTTTTTGTTGCTGGATTTTTTAAAAAATATTTTTTTTTCATTTCTCAATTTTCTGGTTATTAGCGGTCTCTTTTTTGAAACTGAAATCGATACTTTCTCACTTCATTGTGTGTCTGTGTGTGACCTATTGCAATTAATTTTCCGCTTTGTGAAAGTCACACAATAGAATTTCACGCTTGTAAAATACACGATGTGCTGATAGTGTCTCTAAGGAAACAAAAGACTTAAGAAACAAACCACCCAAAAATGAAATATTTGATACAAGAGATACACTTTGCTTGTTGAAATTCTTCACGCCCCGTACATACCGACAATTATGGTTATGGGTATGAAGTAAGGAGAAGAAGAGGAAGCAAGTACCTTTTTTTTCATTGTTAAGAGAAAATCTGTCATGCCTTGTAGTTGTTGTTATTTGCGGTTAAGAAGAAAGAAGTTCATTGATCTTAGCCTTAAGACTTACTTATGGCGGATTTTTGGGTGTCTTTTTTGTCTTTGTTGTGGGATGACACATTTGAGTGAACTACGACGAAATTTTAGACAAACACAAACATTGATGACATATCGGTTTGCTAGGTGTCTTTTTTTTCTTTTTTTGAAAATGTGCAAACAATAGACACCATTTCGAACAATGGCAAATTTTCTGTTAGTTTGGGTATTGAAGGTGTGCGAGTGTGTATGTGTCCAGCAGATGTATTGACAGGGCCTTTTTGGCATACCAAACGTAATGAAGATGTACCCGAATGATGGTTGGCGGTGCTGGTAATGTGGGAAATATGTATTTGAAATTCTAGGTGGGTGGCGGTTCTTTGAAAACAAATAAAATAAAATTAATGTTTTTGGTGTTCACAGCATGTAAGCGAGAGTTGTCGCACTGCATGGCGTGATGACTGTGTTAATGTTGTTTTTGTAGGCCTTCGCATAATTTATATTTATTCTAATTTCTTTTTTTCTTTTAAATGCTACATAATTTTGAGTTATGGTCTCAAAATGACCAAAATCCCCTTTAAACTGAATTTCGAAACGAAAACTAGGAAGCCACCCGCTGTTTTTACGATGTCGTTAACTGGCAATTTCTATAAACAATAGTCATGGGTGTGCTATTCCCAGTGACAGTGACGATGACGACGATGATGTGTGAAACATCGATTTATGTTTTGGGCAGCTTGTGGTCCAACCTGTCATAGAGGAAATAAAAACGAACTCCCTAAACCCATACACTTACAAACAAACACATAGTTAGATTGCCAAATATGTAGATAAACAATAAAATTTTTGACACATTATGTGCTAAATATCCAGCTCCCCTACCCCCTACGGATTCGGCATAGAACCTGTCAAATATAGCAAATAAAATTTAATGGGTCATAGCATATTCAAATAATGACAACAAGTGCTATTTTGAATGAATGACTGCCTAAATGACAGTCTCTATGCCCGAAAATCACCCCATAAATATAATTTAATGGGCTTTTTTATTAACATTTCAAATCAAATAAATTTTTAAACTATTTTGAAATATATATTCACTTAATATTTATTATGTAGAATTTTTTTTATTGATTTTTTTCTCTGAAATATACGATCACATTTTTTTGTTGAGTAGAAAAATGAAATAAACTTATCAAACATTTCCCTTTTTCAAGTTCATTGACTTTCGGGCTTAAATTCAAAATTGTCGAAATAATCGATTTGCCTAGCATTTCAATACAAATTAAAATTAAAGTCACATTGCGAATGGCGTATTGCCACTTGCTGTCGATTATTTATTTGTTGCGACGTTTTTATACTTAAAACGGTATTTGGAATTAAACAAATAATTTATAATTTGAAATAAACATTTCCTAATTGCTGATGATTTCGAAAAAAATCGACACAGAATATTTGAAAGAAGAAATATTTAAACAAAAATTTCTCAAAAAAGAAAAAATAATAATAAAATAAGTATAAGAATATTTGTCTAAAAAACAAATATTTCTATATATATATATATATATATATATTTTTGTTTTTAACAAATGTATTTTTATGAATTTTTTGGAAAACATTTTTCTCATAAATTTATTTAATTTATTTGTTATTATCGGTCCCTTTTCATCTGTAACAGATATTTTCTCACTTAATTTTTATGCGTGAACTATTGCCATAAATGTTCTTCTTTCTGAGTCTCACAATGGTAAAATACATGTTGTGTCTCTAAAAAACGAAAGACTGAAGAAACAAACCTACCCAAAATGAAATATTGAAAATAGGCTATCTTTGCTTGTATAATTGTGAACTCATCGAAATAATTAGACACAAAATATTTGAAATATATTCCACAAATTTAATATGGAAATCTTTGGAGACCATAGGTTGTCATCATTTAAAACCCTGAAACCTTGAAAAACTAATTAGCCCTCAAAACCAAAAAAAAAAAAAACGTCTTCCACGTGCTTGAAATTGAATTGATACTAAATCTATTTTGTCGATTCAGAGATTTTTCCTAAACATGAACCTATATTGAAAATTTTTCATTCAGGATAGATTTTATCGAACACGAAATGTAAAATAAATTCTGTAATTTATGTTAGAAAATTAAGCTAGGATTCATGATTTTATATTTATTCATTGCAGTATAAGAGAAGTATTTTCTGTGTAAATCAGAGTAGCGGAGTCAGTGTTAATGTTTTTAAGTCGAAGTGGTTCAATTTTGCTGAAATGGAGTCTGAATCGAAAAAAAAAATAACTGGGACTCCAAATTTTTTTTCAAAATATTCTATATTAATAATTGAATAAGAAATAAACCAAAAAATTATGCTGAACCTTAAATATATGTGAATATATTGAGAGTAGATTCTACCTATTTGCAATGGCTGGAAAATGCGACTTGGTGTTTTAAACAATTAGAATATTTCTATTATTTGGGGGTCATGTCAAGAAGTAGGTAGTATAAAACATTGCAAACATATTCCAAAGATTTATAGCCGAATAAGCTGAATTTTATTTTGTAGCGGCTAGATTGGGCGTTTCAAATTTGTAACCACAACATACAGTAAATACCTGCTGCACCCCATGTACCAATATGCTGGAAAGGGACACACTTTGCCTTTGGACTGCCGCAAAACTACTAGACTAAGAGGCCCTAATATATATAGTCCATGATTCCAACTATTCATCATCACCAATTAGGTCGAATTCGACAGTCAATATGCTGTGAGGGTTTTATAAGTATGGTCCCAAGAGAAATATTGGTCCTAGACCCCTTTTTTGTTCAAAGTACAGGCTCAGTTATGGACCTATCGTCACGACACATATTGTTATTGTTAATGATAGCTTAATATTTATGAAATGAAATGGTCCAAACCCATTATTCTTTTCTGTTTTTTTTCTGGTCGTTCTAGAGATCACAAATATGACTCGAATATCACGAAACACATGGGGAAAGGGACTTTCCCATTGTTTTTACGAAGATCGGTCAATATTTAGCGGCTAATATATATTTAGTGGCGTATATATTTACCCCAGAAGAAAGTAGATTCGATTTTTTAAATCGATACCAAAAAGTTGCATACAATCGAGATACAGATCCATTGGAAATTTAAGTCCAGTGGTAGTTATGTAGGGTAGCATATGATCTTTTGTTAGTTGAAATGCATTCTCTTGAAGTTTGACAAAGATATTAAGATGTGCAGAGTTTTCACTAAATCAAATACTGGATTTAGTGAAAATATGGACCCTTTGTGGGGGAGGTATCAGAAGGAGCGGACCAAAAATTCCCAGCTTCGGACACGATGTAGATTTAGTAAAATATTAGATGGTATACAATTTGAATCAAAACGGATAATCCTTTCGCAGGATATTATAAATTTATTTTTCAGCTAAATTTTCGAGTATAATTTCGTCGTGGAAGTAATATTACGTTATGCAAAGTCTGGATTAAATCGGTAACTCCTCTCGAGAGTTATCTTGCTCACCAGACAGACATTTCCTCTAGAAAGGATACGTTCTGATAATGAATATTTTATTTAAATTGAAACGGAACAGTTTTCTTCACAAAACTTAAATTTTCTTATATAAGACAATTTGGTAGACCCTGTGAAAACCAGGGTCTACTCTGTGAAAACCAGAAATTCCAAATTTTCCTTCTTCAGTTGAAGAATGAATTTGCGGTACCATTATTCCAAAAAAGTGGACTCATATATATCCCGTTTTCAATTTCCATGAGCCCATTTTCTCCTTGTTCGTCCTAATTTTCTTGAACCGTAAACTAAAGACCACAAGACAAGATTTATTGGCATCCAAGTATTCTACAAAAATGTCGCTCATAATATTAGGGTCATGTGATGACAATAAATCAACAACAATGAATTCACCTGAAATATTTATTATACAAGCCGTGTTAATGGAATTTATTTGCGAGGGACAGATATGGATCCCTAAATAGTTTAATCGAATTTTCAGATAGTAATCCCGATTTTTGCAATAGTTGTTTAATTAGTTAATTTTTTCATCATCCTTCAGCGCGAAAATTACACCTTCTAATGTGTTAATATAGAATAGAAATCCTCATCCGAGTACATCATTAATATGAAGACCAACCACTCCTCTTACACATACTGTAAACTTATCCGGTTTATGTCCTTTTGGAGCAAATATACGTCATAGAATGCTAATTGGATCTTGACAAAAATATCTTGTCCAGTTGACTCGGTAAATAATGGTTCTTTAGAATAAAAATGTAATTTATTTTCGAGCCCACTTCGGATTCATAGTCTGACTAAAATACATCGGTTCCGCTGCATTAAACGATTTATGATATTTGCAAAAATGTGGCCTATAAACCAGCTTCCCTTCTTTGTGTAAAATTTCGTGATGGTTGGGTCTTAAATGACGCTCTTGAGGCCAAATTTCGAGACGACAGATCTGGTCTTTAGTTTGTTTAAAAATTATAATGGACGGACGGACACAGATGGTTAGATGGATTCAGCTAGTCGAGATACGACGATCGATATGCGAACATTTGGTGGCTTAAAAAACTCTTGGCTCCACACAAACTGTATCGTCACAACATGTTGTAACACAGCTCTCACATATTTTCCCCGCCATTCTTTCAAGAACACATTAATGGGGTCATATTTTTAGGTGCGCATTTGTCACGGTAATATAGTTTGCAAGTTAAGATCTTAGAAGTAGTAAGTGTTGTTCACTCTTAAAACACTTATTTTTAAAATGGTGCTGCTAAGAACTAGCACGATGTTCTTTCTCAAAGCAAATACATTTTTCATGTGTTTGTGTCTTAAGTCTTTTGTTTGCAATTTAACGCACTTATACGCTACCAAGAACATTGCTCAAATACTAACATTTAAAAGCGAACTTGATATATTGATATAATAAATTTGATAACAATTTTTAACTTGAGGACACCACACTTCCATTGAGACTTACCTTCATTTTCTTCCACTGCTTCTGATTTTTCTTCGTTATTTTCTGCAACAATTTCTTTCAAAATTCCCTCTTTTTCTTCAACAACCAATGGCATTTGATCCACCTTTAGCTGTTCATTTTGCATTGCCGCTTTCTGGTCAACATTTTCCTTATTGACATACGTCAATGAAGTGGTGGCAGCAGAGTCAGATACGACTACATCATCCTTTGCGATAATGTCATCGCCTGCAACGTCTAGACTTTCTGCACGCAGTGCAATCGGCGAATACAATATCAACAGCCCAATAAGGCTGAATTTAAATAAATTTAACATTGTAGAGAAATTTTCAAATTCTGTTCTCGCTGTTGTTGTTATTATTTATTTGATTGACTTCTTATTGCAGGATTCAATTAAAATTCTTCAAGCATCACTGTTTGTCAAAAATTTATGATTTTGTGTTACTTCGATTTTTATTAATTCTGTTTTTCTTATTTTTTTTTAATGAAATCACTTTTTACTGATTTATTATTTAAATCGGGGAAATAAATTGTCTTTCATCGATTTTTTTCCTCTTCTTCAATAAGAAGAAAGAAAAAATAAATTTATTTTAACCGGGAGGATCTATCTGACCGTTGCCGTTCCAATAGCACCGTTTACGTTCAAGGTTCGCGAGTATCTGCTAGACTGGACGTTGTCAATGTTACGTCTACGGTTATGTATGATCGGTTCTAGCGCTGCTCCAACGCTGTAAGCAGTTGAAAAATTGGAGGAACGCACAAAGATTGGCAAGAAGAAGTGTTCGCAGAATAAACAAAAAAGCTAGGGAGAGTGGCGTTCTTCAATTTTCGCCCTAAGTCTTTCTTGTCTGTGTTTGATTTGCTTTGTTAACTTACTCTCTCTTTTTCTCTGTCGCCCGCCCGCAATGTTTTTTTTTTAGGTTCTAAACGACAAAATAATGTTGGCGTACGCACGTACTTAGGTGTTAGGCTGCCATATTAATGCTGCTGCTTGTCGTTGTTGTTGTCGTCTTTTCAGAAATCAATTACAACAACCTGATCGATATCGAATGTTAAACTTTGAAATACAAATGTTTATCATTATTAAAAGTACACAGAGCGAAGTGTGGTTTTGCATTACCACGCACATGGAAATGGAATTGTCTTTTTGTTATTGTTGTTTTCGTTCTTGTTAATTTGGCATATGCGTAGCATAGCTGAATATGGAGATTTCACCTTTTCTGAAGTTATTTTTAAAAGATAATTGCATAAGGAAATTTAAATAAATAGTATATTGAGAGAAGTCCTTGAAAATTCATAAAGATCATCCAATAAGCAATCTCTAGTAGGGGAGTTTTGAAGGTTCCAAATGGTTTCCTATGTAAAACTTCAGTTGGCAGATCCGAAAAGTTCGTCCATGGTCCATGGAATACATTCTGTCAACCTCAGAATATGTAACTGTATAAAGACAGAATGTTATATAATACAAATCGGAGATCTTTAAAAAGTCCATCCATGCACAGAAGTCCTTCAAGAGGTCTCCTCGAGTAAGATACTTTAAATAAGACTTTCTATGGACAGCATAAGCTTACAATAGACTCTTTTTTAAATCTCCCATTGATTAAATACGCATAATGATTCTTCTACAGTGGGACGGTATTTCGAAAATCTTTTAGCAGCAGAACGCCTTTCAGAAGAGGTACTATCTTTGAATTTTTTTTTATGGGTCTTGAGGCATTGCAAAAAATCTGTAAACCTCAAAAAAGGTAACCATATAAAGACATAATGCCATACAAAAATCCAGAATTATTTTAAAATGATATCCATGTTCCTGGGCTTTCACTAGGTCTCCTGAAACTTTTGTAAATCTTCCACAGATGAAAGAGGTTTTATTCTACAGAGTGAGAGACGGGACCTTTCGAAAACTTTTTAGAATTAGGACATTTTTTTTAAATATTCTACCTTTGAATTGTTTTTCAAAGGGTCTGCTATATACGAGAGCAGTTCGGAAATAGCTTAGCCTAGCACAAAAAGCGCAGTAGCAGAAAAAAGTTAAGTGTTTTGGAAACTTCCATATCTGCTATGGTAAAGGTAAGTTATGGACTATTAGACATACAAACGTCTTCTATTGATCATTCGAAAGACTCTGGACTGAAAAATTTTGAAAACATCTTCTATTGGCAGAAGGTCGTTCAAAAGCCCCTCTATAGAAAAAATACCTCTCAGAAGTCTCCTACAGACAGAAGATCTTCTTTGAGAGGACTTTTCAAGACAATATACCTTAAAAAAGTATATACACAGATAGATATTTGAAAAGCCCACTGTGCACAGAAGACAAAATATGCTATCTATGCACTGAATACATTTCAAAAAGTCTTCTATTGACAGAAAAAATCTCAAAAAGTCACCAAAACTATGCAACCTAGTTCGCTTAATGCTTCTCACTACATGACCTAGCCAACGTAGTCGCTGCAGCTCAATACGTCCAACAATGTCGATGCCCGAGAATAGCTGACGCCGATATTCACCGTCGACGTAGAACGGCCCGTATATCTTTCGGAGGATTTTTCTCTCAAACACGCCAAGAGCTGCCTCATCTGCTTGCGCAAGTACCCATGCTTCAGATCCATATAACAGCACGAGTAGTATCAGCGTCTTGTAAAGTGAGAGTTTGTTCTGGCGGTAGGTGGCATTGCTCTTGAGTTACTTACACAGACCATAGTAGCATCTGTTGGCCAACCCTTCTCCGAATTTATAACTGATGCCATTAGTTTTATTTATGGCGGTACCAAGGTATATAAAATATTGGTCCACGATAAACTGTCACCTTGTCTGTATCCTCGTTTGGCATTAAAGGGCTCTGAGAGTTCCTTTCCTACATTAACGGATGATATTGTGGCAGTTAAAGTTATCCTGCGTTGTGTTAATGCCGTGTTAATTTTGCAGGAATGCCCAACGCAGACATGGCTGTAAACACCTCTTAACGGATAGGGCTGTCGAATGGGGCTTTATAGTCGACGAACAGGTGGAATTTGTCAAGGTGTTTTTGTGGGTCTTTTCCAGGATTTGGCGCAAAGTGAAAATCTGGTCAATGGTGGATTTGCGAGGTCTGTAGCCGCATTGGTATGGTCCAATAATGTCATTGACCATTGGCTTCAATCGTTCAACACAGCACACTGGATAGCAGTTTATATGCGATAGGAAGAAGGCTAATTCCTCTATAGTTTGCACATATCGTCTTGCCTCCTTTTTTGTGCACGGGACGCAGGATGCCGAGGTTCCAATCATTGGAAATGCATTCCTCTAGCCAAATTGTACTAATCAGCTGGTGCATGCTCCTTACCAGCATCTGACCACCAATCTGGAATAGTTCGGCTGGTAACCTTCTGCCTTATTATTCTTCATCCGATTGATTGCTATTCTGACCTCATCTTGACTATGTGGCAACAGTCTATACGGTCATCTATTATTGGTTTTGGGGTATCCTCTTCACTGCTACTAATTGGTAACATAAGTTTTTTCAAAATGCTCCTTCCAGATACTCAGAACGCTCTCTGTATTTGTCACCAGGGCTCCTTCTTCATCTCTACAGGTGGATGAATTCACCCAACTATTACCTACCAAAAAACAATAGGGCCAGAACTAAACATAATTACAAAGTTGCAAAGCTTTGGGTGTCATAAATTATTTCCTAAAAATATTCAACTATTTTTCAATATCTACGCTCGCCTCTGCTAATGCGTCAAATTTCGTTGAAATGGTTGAGCTGTGTTAATGTCTATATCGAAACCATATGACCATATTTCAGTACCAATTTCAACATCTGGAACATATCTAGTTCTTCGTAATTTTTTTATTTTGTGAAATTAAGCAATCAAAACTGCTAAAATTTTTTAGCAATGAAAAGGACACGTATAGAAAAAAACTTAAGATTACCTAGGCCAATGATTATGATTTTAATAAATACGTTCAAGGCTATGCCATATATGAAGACTGGTGTCCAATATTTAAATGACTGGAAAATAAAAACCAAAGAAATTGAGTAGAACAACAACAAAATGGAGCTCAAGATCTATGGAGTCTTTATGGGAATAAAAGGCCTTGTCGAGTTTATTAAGGACACAGAATGAAGAAAGTCGCCAGACAAATTGTTGGCAATGGTTTTAATATACTATGATACACATTTAATTTTAGTCGGTGGGTTAAAACCGGTACGAAAATCTTTTTTTATCCAATATTGAAAGATTTTAGATAACAGTTTAAGAAAATAAGGACGAAAAAGACGCATAAGGACATTCGATTTGACTGAAAACATGCCAAATTAAAAATAACATGCTATAGCTGCAAACAACGATGTAAGGCTTTTCTCTAGGAATATTAAAGTTAGCAGCAACAAATTCATTATGCAATAACTCAAAAACTTGACCTATGGTGAATTTGCTTTACTGGTATTTAATATACTCCTTGACGAATACATATCCTATTAGCACATCCTTCAAATATTGATACATTTTTGTTTGTTTTTTTTTTAAATTTCACTAAGTTAAATTTTTTTTATCAAAGTAGATGTTTGGAACCACCCCGCATTATACACATATAGGTCTAGGAGGCATTTTGTAAAGTTCTCAACGATTATAAAACCTTCTAGCGGGAAATATTCAATAACAAATTCAAAATTACCCAGCCATCTGGCATATTTCTAATTTCTGAGTTTACATTGTATAGAAAATCTTCTTGCTTCGCACGACTCATATAATCCGATTCCGCAGCTCTGCATTGCCTTGCAAACCCTTTTGAATTGATTTCTAAACAATCTAGACTAAATTAACGGATTAACATTCATGTTAAATGCATACATTCAAAAAGTTCTGCTGAATCAACTACAATTACAACAAACACAATAATCACAACAACAAAAAAACTACAATCAACAAAGTAATTGTGCGTTGGCAGCTAGGCAAAGAGTTTAGGCTGACCACCACGATAATCTTTTTTGCAATGATAACAAAGGGTCTCTGTAGTTCCTACCACACAATTCACTTCGTCTTAGTTGGATGTGTGAATAACCAGTTTTTAATTTTCGATTGGAGAATGGGCCATCCAGGCAGTAGCTACTAGGATTTTCTGCAATACGGAATATCAACAACTATAATTTATGTTAGCCATTCATTATTAACATACATTCAACGCATGTGGGCCGTAGGAGTTAGCAAGGAGCAGGGTAAAAGATGGACATACACTGAGGAAAATTTCACAGTTTGGTATTCAGGATTCTTAGAAGAAAACTTGGAATTTTTAATTACTTGTTTCTCCTTCGAGACGAATTAATGATTGAAGGATAGAATTTTTTTTGAAAATAAATGTTTATATTGTTTAAATCATAATTATGGCTACCACAGCAAGTCATTTACCTTTTGCTTCAAAATAAACAACAATGATTTGTGAAAAAAAAAATCCGCATATCATGGCATTTACGCTGTTATCCGTTTTCTTGAAAAATTTGAGGGAATTTTTGTCATCAAACCACAATTAATCCTCGTTACCCTTTAAATGGGTAAAATAATATATATATAAAATGATTATAGAGAGCAACATCGTTTCATTAGGTACCCTACACACATAGTTTTTATAAAATATTATTTTTTAATAAATTATTGGGATGAGTTTTTATTATATTTTTTAATTCTTTTATTTATAGGAGGTTCGAAATGTCCCTACATATATGAAGTTTTATGTACATGTAATAAAAATTCTGCCACAGACAGCAAAAGAAGGTAAGTAAAACATATTATTTATTATTGTCTTATAATCTTAAAAAATATTGTCTTATTTCCCTTGAAAAAATATTCTTAAAAAAATCTACGCCTATGGTAACCTTTGAAAAAATATTCTTAAAAAAATCCACTCCTATGGTAACCTTTGAAAAAATATTCTTAAAAAAATCCACGCCTATGGTAACCCTTGAAAAAATATTCTTTAAAAAATCCACGCCTATGGTAACCTTTGAAAAAATATTCTTTAAAAATCCACGCCTATGGTGGTAGCCCTTGAAAAAATATTCTTTAAAAAATCCACGCCTATAGTGGTAGCCCTTGAGAAAATATTCTTTAAAAAATCCACGCCTATGGTGGTAGCCCTTAAGAAAATATTCATTAAAAAATCCACGCTTATGGTGTTAGCCCTTGAAAAACTATTCTTTAAAAAATCCACGCCTCTATGGTAGCCCTTGAAAAAATATTCTTTAAAAAATCCACGCCTCTATGGCAGCCCTTGAAAAAATATTTATTAAAAAATCCACGCCTCTATGGTAGCCCTTGAAAAAATATTTATTAAAAAATCCACGCCTCTATGGTAGCCCTTGAAAAAATATTCGTTAAAAAATCCACGCCTATGGTAGCCCTTGAAAAAATATTCTTTAAAAAAATCCACGCTTTGTATTAGGCCTTGAAAAAATATTCTTTAAAAAATCCACGCCTACGGTAGCCCTTGAAAAAATATTCTTTAAAAAATCCACGCCTACGGTAGCCCTTGAAAAAATATTCTTTAAAAAATCCACGCCTACGGTAGCCCTTGAAAAAATATTCTTTAAAAAATCCACGCCTACGGTAGCCCTTGAAAAAATATTCTTTAAAAAATCCATGCCTATGGTAGCCCTTGAAAAAATATTCTTTAAAAAATCCACGCCTATGGTAGCCCTTGAAAAAATATCTTTAAAAAATCCACGCCTTGTATTAGGCCTTGAAAAAATATTCTTTAAAAAATCCACGCCTATGGTTGCCCTTGAAAAAATATTCTTTAAAAAAAACCACGCCTACGGTTGCCCTTGAAAAAATATTCTTTAAAAAAAACCACGCCTACGGTTGCCCTTGAAAAAATATTCTTTAAAAAATCCACGCCTATGGTTGCCCTTGAAAAAATATTCTTTAAAAAATCCACGCCTATGGTTGCCCTTGAAAAAATATTCTTTAAAAAAACCACGCCTACGGTTGCCCTTGAAAAAATATTCTTTAAAAAATCCACGCCTATGGTAGCCTTTGAAAAAATATTCTTTAAAAAATCCACGCCTATGGTAGCCTTTTAAAAAATATTCTTTAAAAAATCCACGCCTATGGTAGCCTTTGAAAAAATATTCTTTAAAAAATCCACGCCTATGGTAGCCTTGCAAAAAATATCTACGAATATTGGCTTGATGTTCCATATTGAAGATTATACTCAGCTTCCTTTGAAGAGAGATGTAGGGTGACTAAAAACAATTTTTGCCCGAAAAATTATTTCATCATGTCCTGAGGGTAAAAATAAATATTTTTGCTTGATTTATTGGAATTCCTCAAGAAACAATTGTCAAGAAATGCCTTTAGGCAGCCATTTTGTTGGGTGCTGGGTGTTAATTTGCCAGATCATGTTCTTTAAAGGCTTAACTAAATACAATTCCTGTTGAGCCAGACAAAGAATAAAATGACAGGCCGTCGGTCAAGTAAACAGTCACCCAAAAGTGATACTTTCCTAAAGAGAAAAAACTACAAAAAATCAATCAAAATTTTGTCATGCTTCAGACTTGTTGCTGGTGATTGAAATATTGTTGTTGTTGTTTTTTTAATTTTCTACAATTCTGTGAAATGGTTTTGTAACATTCAATTGTTGGTTGATTCATTATTTTTGGTCTCTGGCTCAATACTGTCACTTGAAACAATTCTTATTTCACGACCACCACCAATACCTCCACCTACCTACCTATCTACTCTCTTTTTTGTTAATGTTGATAAATGATGCGGACCTGATACAAGAATGTTTTTGTGTTTTCTGCCAAATTAATAAGTTAATTTATTAAATGGGGTCACTTCAATTAAAAAGCCAACCAGCCATTCGAGTAAAGCACCAATTCAAAAAATTGAAAACAAATTCTATTTCCACTACAAACTGATCAAGTGTCACAGATATTGGAACGACATATTTGGTCATATGTGGAACGCGTGATGATTCACTTGAAATTATTTTGAAGAGGGATTTTTCTTTTCATTGTTTTTGCAATCACGATTTTTATTGAGATCATTATTCGAATGGTATTGTATTGATTCTCATAAATACAGTAATATAAAAAACAAAAGACTTAAGACACAAACATGAATTTTATGATTTCATTTTAATTTGAAGAGAAATTATGTGATTTTTTTCTTTTTTAATTTTATTTTTAAATATTTGATGATGTCATTTGGAAAATTTATTGTAAATTAAATCATCTACCACTTATGATAGCAAAATAAAATATGCAAAAAATTCATTTGTATAACAAAATATGATCTGAAAAATATACTTAAAATGTGGCACATGTTTGTTCACATATATTTTGGTCCTACTTTAAAGGAAACTAATTCCGACGACCTTTTGACATTTCCCTAAATTGAAGAGGACCATAAAATCGCAATCTAAAAATTGAGTACGCTAATGTTGCATCGGCGGTGTTTTTTCTTTACCAAAGTAGCCATTATATTTTATACTTTTTAGAATATTTAGAGACCATTGATGTCAAATATGATCCAATATACCAAAATGTGGGTGGCCCCCTGGGAAGCTTCGCAGGGGTTGTGGTTTCGTCCCTCACCAAGGGGGAGAGTGTGCCTTCTGCATGCTCTCCAATTGGTACAGTACTTCGGTGCTGGTGCGCTGGTGGGCGTTTTCCGCCTGTGGCTCAGCCACTGTGAGGTAGGCCTTTGGCAGGTACTCACATAAAACTCTTCAAGATACCAAAATGTGTTTAAAAGTTTACCTTTTTTGAAAAGGCTTTTCAAAAAACCGATCTCTTTTAAATATCTGATATTTCATGAAAATCCTCTTTAGATGACTTCTATTCTATATTAGTCGATTTTAGAAAGGTCCACTCATTCGTGAAACTCTTTATTATCCCTTCTTCAATTGATGATTTATTTAGAGGCTATTAATTGTATGGAAATTAATTGTGTAGATATTTTGCTTTAAAGAGCACTTCATTAGAGGTATATTATTACATAGGACATCTATGTAAAAGGTTTCCTTTTCTAAAGACAACATATATAGAAATGTCCTCTTTATGACCGACTTAGTTTTTTTTCAATAGAACAATTTTTTAAATGTCTTCTAGTCACAGAATACATTTTTGATCAATTTTACCTTACTCAGAAAGATGACTCAGATAGGTCTTCTTAATAATGTCAAAAGAGTTTACCTTGTGCAAGGTCTGCTCATAGAAGGTCTGAATGTGTGCAAATTTTTGGTCTGTCCCCGTACTGCAAGAATCTACTAGTTTTTACTATTTTATTCGATTTCATAAGGGAAAAAAGTGCTATCGTAGTTAAAAGTGGTAGATTCTTGCAGTACGGGAACAGACCATTTATTTACAACCAATACTCATTCGACAAAATCTTAATTTGTGAATTTTTTTATAAAAAAAATTAAGAGGTCGTCTCTTAAGCGCCCAGGAACCAAACGGCTTTTATTTTCTTATATAAATTGATAGTAGCGTAAAGGAGTCAAGACGATATGTGCCAACTATATAGGAATAAGTCTCCTTTCCATCACATATAAAGTGCTATCCAGCGTGCTGTGTGAACGATTGAAGCCAATAGTCAATGACATGATTGGTCCATACCAATGCGGCTTCAGACCTGGCAAATCCACCAGATTTTCATTCTGGGCCAAATCCTGGAAAATACATCACTCATCGACATATTCCACATATTCGTCGACTATAAAGCCGCATTTGACAGCCCAATCCATTTAGAGGTGTTTAAAGCCATGTCTGCGTTCGGCATTCTTGAAAAATTAATACAGCTATGTAGGATAACTTTGAGTGCCACAAGGTCTGCAGTTCAAGTTGGAAAGGACCTATTGGAGCCCTTCAATACTGAACGCGTATTCAGACAAAGTGTCGTGTGACTTGTTTAACATCATGCTGGAAAAGGCCATACTAGACGCAAATGTGAACAGAAATGACACTCTGTAACCCAAACAGCATATCTTACTCACCTACGCCGATATCGACATAATTGGTCGAACCTTTGAACGAATTGAGAAGGAGTTTGCCAAAGTGGGACTGGTAGCAAATGGCGCAAGTCGTCCAGTAGACTCGGACCAACTGTGGAACTTGGAAAGTACAGCTCCGAGGTAGTATTTTCCCCATGTAAGACACACAAATCTATAATTTTATGTGAGGGTCTTCTTTTCGTATAATATACAGGATATATTTTCAAATATTCTCAATAGGCTTCCTTTTCGTAGAAACTCAGAAATACCTTCCTCTTCCCATATAAAACAGGAATGGACAATTTAAAAACTGCTATTCCATTTGATTCGAATATATTGGAAATCCATTAGTCTGAAATACTTTTCAATGATCAATGGTGTTTTTTAGTTAAAAATTGTAAAATATATATTATCTAAAACGTATCTTTGCTATCTAGCAGATAAACCTTCATAAATTGAAAATAAATGATACTCCTAAAAGTATGCAATAATTTTGAGTTGGAATTTTAACTATGAAAGTTCCACTATGTGATTCATTTTCCAAATAAAGCGCTTTAGTTTATATTTTTGTCGCTAGGGTAGATATTTTGATATGGGTTCAAACTTAAAATCATTAAAGTGTTATTGTGGTCCCGAAGATTTAAGACATATTTTTCATACAAATGTTTACTTTTATGGCGAACTACGGATATAGCGAACTTTTTTATAATGAACTTCATTTATTTTAATTTGATTATAAGGAACTTCCTGTTAACATATTTAATACATTTATTGAAAATAAAAAACAGATCTCAAAATCAAAATTTCCCAATTAATCACATATCCGTTTGTATACTACATTACACTCCTTTTTTATACCCTCCACCATAATATGAAGGGTATATTATTTTGTTTTTCCGTTTGTAACTCATCAAAATAATCTATCAATCTTTAAACTATGTCAGCTTTATTTTTTTATGAATGATCAGAATTTTGGGGTTCTTGTGCGCGCTTTTCAACTGAAATCGCTGAAATTTGGTACATTGGGCTCTTATTGGGTACAAACTTTCTCTACTAAAAATTATAAATATAGGTCCACTTTTTATGATAGCCCCCATATAACGGTACCCCAAATTTTCAGTATTTTGGAGGTTTTTCGACTGAGTTGGCTGTAATTTAGTACTTTGAGTTATTATTGGGTATCAAATCCATTTCCATTTTTTCGGATAGCCCCCATATAAGGGTACCTTCCAATTTTCGGTATTTTGGGGTTATTAAGCGCGTATTTCAACCGAAATACGAATTAATTCTGTATTTTATAGGCGTAAAAAATGGACCGAATGGTTACAAATCTCCCTACCAAATACGATTGATTTTCGTCTCTTTTTGGGGGGTAGTCCTTTTATATTTAAATAATTATCTGATTTGTTCCGTGTATTGGGGTTGTACCCATATAGTAATACCATAGTAATGTAGTATCGGTTACTCGAAATTGTCAGTTTTACCCGACACAGTATGGAATTCGAAGACGTGATCAAAAAACTCGAACCTGACGATGATGAAATATATCGGCCAGCATTTAGGCATCTCCCACATATAATAATACCTCCTGAAGGAAAGTATTGACATACAAAACTAAAATATTGGGTTCGAAATTGTGCTATATCGATATTAATTCAGCCCTGCCGAACTTAACGCTTTCTTCACTTGTTAAATCATAAATTTTCTTCAAGAAAGTTCAAATCTCAATTCATTAAAGCTATAATTATATATTTTTCACTTCGACGGAACCTGAATTTACCTTGACTGTCTCAATATCTATATATTTTTTTTTTCAAAAAAATCATGCGTTCGTGTGTATGATATACCGTTTGGACTGCAGTTCATATATCATTCCATAGTCTATAATTCGGATTGTGAAGATACATTATGTGCGGATTTTACGGTATTACTATGATCGTCATATTTTTATCCTTGCCTAGGATTCATCCAGCGAGTCTTATTTCAATTGAATGTCCTTTTAAAAGTTATATTTGTATGTCTGACTTTTTATAGAACTTCGTATACATTTTATAAAGACCAGGCTACACTCCTGCATATTGAATGACCTAGCTGCATTATCTAACAATCGGGTTGCCAAAGTAACCCGGTGTGGAACATATTTTAACAGAATATGTTCCACATTTTTATATTTTCCAATCTAAGTTACATTAAAATAAGACCTCCGAACAGTTCAACCTTCATTGATTTCCAAAAACTTGCAGAAAATGTTTAATTCGTTGACATAGACTCCATATTCCATATTTTAGGTATTTTAACGGCCCTTGCATAACTTTTTCAACGAGTGCCTCTTATTTGGTATTTAAGAGTCTCGAGAATAAAATACCTATTTGAAAATTATTTTCCGAAGGAGTATTTTTTCTATTAAATGCTTGAAACTTATTTAAGATCACTTTTTATAAGGGCAACAAAGCCATAGATCTGGATTTAGGCATGTCTCTTCGTTCGTCCGGAGATAGAGCCCGCAATATATATGATGAAAATCACACCACTTTTTAGGGTAGGCCCCATATAACAACGTATATGTGCAACATAATCAATTATGGCGTCAATAATTAGCAAACGTTTCCTCTAAAAGTTATCATTATTGGTCCACTTTTTACAATATCCCCCATATAACTGTATTCTCCAATATATATTGGTGTTTTGGGTTCTTAGGGTATAGATTCTCTTTACAGGGTTAGTTACATATAACGCTACATCGGAATTTTATGAATTTGGGTACGTGTTTCGACGAAATTGGCTATAGTTTCATATGTTGGATTCTCATTGAGTAGCTGTAACTTTCTATAAAGACTTATTGAAGGCCGACATACATATAAACAGAAATGATCAATTTAGGTCCATGTTTTGACATAGCCCCAAACGGTTCCCAATGTAGTATTTGTAATTTGACATTCATCGGCATATTTTGCCTATCGGATTCCTGGAGAATAAAATTTTTATTTTTAGAGATTATTCGATATAGGTTAATGTTCGCAAATAGCCACCATACAAATATCCCGTTTAATTATCGGTGTGCTGAAATTTCTACTCCAGTTTTCCATCCTGAGTGTATGTATTTTGGAACTTTTTTTCAGATGCTCAGAAATGTATGAAACTGTGCCATCGAAAATATTATTTATTTTTTTGGTTTTCCTGGTGTTTGGACCGGTCGAATTTACAGTATTTTTTTTCATCTAAAATATATTATATTATAGAAGTCTTCCTGTTATGAGAGGGTCTTTTTATTGCAGAAATATTTAGGCTTAGACATCATTTAAGATGTCTTTGGAATATGAAAGATATGTCTGATTTTAAAACGACAACCTCTTTTTAAACTCCACAATAACACAACAACTTTTTTCGTTTTTAACAAATTTATTTTCATAGAATATTTTTGTTTTTCTTCTTTTATTTGTTGTTATAATTAATAAATAAACAATATTAAATTGTGTGGGTATTATAAAAAAATAAATCAATGTTTCTTATACAACTAAAACATATCTTAAATGTATATATAATAAAAAAATACTAATGTTACAAGTTTGCATGGGTGTGGTGGTAGTAGTAGTGGTTGTGGTGGTGGTTGTAAAAAAAAAACAAATGTGTGTAGTGAATCACTAAATAACTACATACATATACATATATAAATATTTGGTTGTATTGTGCTCTTTCTCTGGCCATAACAGAACTCATTTAAGGTGTTATGAATTTCTCTAAAGGAACTTGGGCAAAGAAATTGTTAATGTGTTCCACAAGAATGGGAGCCCATTGGTCACGAGTAGCGGGGATGCCAACACGGGTGATTTCGGGCAGATTTTCATTGACCAAATTCAAAATCATGGTGTCTGAAAAAAGGGGAATTACAACATTAGTTAAATAAAATTTAAAATATTTTTGTTTGGACTTACTCAAATTACGATCGGAAAATATACCATTGGCAATAATTTTGGCATTACCCACAGCAACATTGGCATTTAAACGTTGCAATTGCAGTCTCATGCCATTGTCATTGGTGTTAATGAATTTGCCATCGGTGAGGGCCACAGCTTTGATGTTGTCTGCAAATCAAGTTTAAATTTATTTTATTAAATTAAAATTATTCCCCCTCTACTTCCACTTACCAATGGTAATGTTGAAGGGTCCCTTGGGCACCAATCGCAATCCACCAAATTTAACATCAGCCTTAAATTGTCCATCAGCTTTCAGCTGTTTAATCTCCAAACCCAATTTCACAATCAAACTATTATCGGTGAAGTTACCAATGAAAGATTTCACTTGCAGATTTGAAATGCCATGAATTTGCATATTCTTGATCAATAGACCTCCCTGAATACCTTCACTGGCATAACGGAAAATACCACGATTATAATAATAAGGATCCAATGAACCCATGCCGAATTCGGGTAGTCCTTGCTGAAAATATTGAAAAAATTAAATTATAAAAAATAGTAAAAAAAAAATCTGCAGGCTTTTGAGAAACTATCAAAAGCACATCTATCCAAGAAGACCTTTTTAAAATTTAATAGGAAACTCTTCCTTATAAGGAAACTCTTTCAGAAATACCTTCGTTCAATAAAAAATATAAAAAATAATAAAAGTCAGATGAAGAGAATTTCTTTGCAGAGGTCCTCTAAAACAAAAAGAAAAAAATAATTTTCTGACAGGTAGTACATTTTCTTTAGAGGACCTAACGATTTTTTGGAGGGTAAAACATATTTTTCTGATAGAAAAGATGGAAGGTCCACCCTTGGCACAAGAAATTCGGAATACATTTCGACAGAAAAATAATACAATAATAAAGAATTCGTTCTTCTGGAAAGTTATCCTTTAATAGAATAACAGCAAAAGTTCTTGCGTCTATAACGACGACATCTTCAAAAAACCTTCTAAATATGAAAGACATTTTGAGAAGCGTTTAATTGATGGCGGATGTTTTGAGAGGATTCTGTTTATATATTTCCTATTGAATCCTTATGTGAAAGGTATTTTCTCTGTTAAAGCTGGTCTTCCTTTTATAGAAAACATTCCCAACCTATACAAATCTATAGGGAAAGGATTCTTTCTTTATAAGCTCTCTTAAAATATATGACCTTATCTGTTGAAGTCTTTTGAAACTGTCTATGTTTATGGTAGACCTTTAAAAACATATTTTATCTTGTTAATGCTATTCGGGTTTCAAAAGTAATTTTTAAGTGGCTATTGAGTTCTGTAGTATGTTTATTTTGATCCGAACTTTAATACGATAAAAATGTGATTCATCGAAATATCGTTTTAGACCCTGTATATGTTTCATTGGAGCAAATCCGTTTCAGGCAATTCGGAATCGATTTTGAAATGTCTGTCCGTCCATCTGTCTTTCTGTCGGACTGCCTGGTGCTCACCCTAGCTCTGGAAAGGATTTTACACACCGTGATAATTCTTCCAAACATAAATTATGTTTGAAGGTATCCCAATCCCTCTGATGCCTCTTCCACAAGATGGTCCAAATTTTGCTGAACATTTATCATGTGACAACAAAGGGTCACAATTTTGAACATTTTTAAGTCTCATATGAAACAAATCGAACGGACAAGTTTTTTATCTATATTATGTCCGAAGATGGAGTTCATTGGACGATTTTTTCTGGTTTCTCATTCACAAAGGTTAATTTTAGAAAATTTATAAATAGAATGGAACATTGAAGTCTGAAGATGGGCTTCAACGGTCCACCCCTGTTTGTACCTTCCACATAATGAGTAAAATCAAAAAATAATTGGAATAGTGTCTGCGTTAATCCTAAATTTGCAATATTTATACCGAAACTGAATTAAGTCCTGTATGTGCACAGGTCCACCCCTTGTGCTACCTCTCCCACAAAGGGTGAACATTTTAAAAACTTGTCAAACCTACATTAAATCTGAAAATATGGTCTATAGGACATCTTCTTCTTGTAACTGTTTACAATTCTTTCTAATAAAACCAGTAGAGTCGGAGGTGGCCGACTATATGATACCCTTCACGACTTTGGGTATATTCAACCGATGCATCGTACAGGCAGACAATTGGATGAACTGAAATATGAGATCTTTACCATCCCATTCTGCAACCTATACTAAATTTTTAATTTGTACAGATATAGAGTCGAATAAAATTATGAAAATCGACTTAAAGCAAATCTTAATCGGACATTCGTTGGCTTGGGTCTTTGGTGCACCATTTACCTAAAATCGGAAAAAACTATATATGAAATCTATATCAAAATCTGAAGCGATTTCAACGAAACTTGACAAACATTATGTTATAGTAACTTCAGTACGTCGTATAAAATTTTGTGCCAATCGCCTTAACTTCGGTTATTTGATGTGCCATTTACCACAGCCTGGTGAAGGATATAAAAACATATACTGTATAAAGAGAATAGTGAATCCTGTGTGGTCTAAACTTGACAGTGCTTAATATTTTTATTAACCATAGATTAAGTACACCTATCGACAATACAGTCCCATCATATCTGGTACCTTCCCCACAGAGTGACATGGGAAATTAATATGGACCAAGTATGGAACAAGTATGTATTTTCAAATATTTTTCGGGTCGTTCTCTAACACAACTACGATTTGACCACTACGACATTTTACAAGGGGAAGGGGATCTGGTCAATAGTCCAATTCTTGTGTGTGAAAAATGATCAAATTGTTCTTTTATTGACATGGTCTGGAGAAGTTGCCATCATGTGAAAGAGGATCTGTAGAAGTATATAGGATACCGGATTCTATAAATTTTAATGTTTTTAATATTGTTGGAGGTTCCAATATAGGGTGCCACCAGTCGTAAATTTTGGCACAGAATTTGGATTTAACACAGCTGAAATTTAAGTCCAGTGGTAGTTGTGTAGTATATGGTGTGTAGTATTATACGGGGAGTCCGAGTATACTCCTGGATCACTGTAATTACTTAGCATTGCTATTTTAAAATTGTTTTCCTAAGAGATAATGATCTCGTTTTGTACATAAAATATTGTGTATGAGTAGAATATTCATTGAAATTTTTGTTTTTTTTTTTAAGAAAAAATATCGATATTACTTTATCATTACTTTTTTTGAAATATTGTATTTTTATAGAATACATTTTCCGCAAAACCCTTTCCATAAAATACGTTGTATTTGTTTATCCATTAATTTAAGGCTTTGAGGTTTTTATTATATATTATCCCACAATTGTTTTTTTTTTTTCATTATATTATATTTTCAAACAAAAATGGTTCAAGATAAATTTATCCTCTTTATAGAGGTTCTTCTAAAGGCATATGCATTTCGAAAATATCTAATTATGACTAGTTTTGAATATATATTCAGAAAAAATATATAAATTTCCTGTAGAGGTAAGATCTCTGATACCCTATTAATGTAGGTAAACTACAACAGATTTTTGGGATTCTTAGTATCAAATGTCATTACAGAATATACCTTCTGTAAGGAATACAGTTAAAAGTCTTCTAGAAAGGTTTTATTTTTTTATATTTTGTATGAAGACCGAATGTTTTCTGCCACTTTATTATTTTGATTTTTGTTTAAAAGTAGTCTACCACACTAGTTTACACCGTCCATAGTTCCTTCATTCATTTTTGTTGTGGTTATGTTTACATTTCAGTTTTAAAGTGTTATTTTTTTCTTGAACACACTTTATTGGCTATTACATTATAGACATAATTACTTAAATAGCCTTCTGCTTTGGTTTTGTTTCCATTTAATGTTGTAATTACGCTCTAAATTTATTTTTATTTTGTTGTTGTTTTGTTTCGTTTTAATTACCTTCAATTCCGGCAATATTTGCATAAATAGACCACGTATGCATTCATTTTTATTGGGATCACTTAGGGAGCAGGGTGTTATTTGTAAACGACCTGGAAATAAAGTACACAAAAAGCAAACATAGAAAATAAGTTAGTTAGTTGAATTAAATACAATAGGTGGAGTAATAGATACAACCACATTTTGTGGAGTTGGTTTTATTAGACAAGGTTAAAGGTAAAATAAGGTGTAAAGTTTTAAGACCAGAGGTCAAAATTTCATTTTTACAACTTTTTACAATAATACAAATTTTAGATGATTTGGTTACGTACAAAACAAAAGACTTAAGACACATGCGATAGCAGTAATTTCATTATTTTTCAATTGAGATTTTATCGTCAGCGTTTGTGTCTTAAGTCTTTTGGTTTGTACATAAAAACCCCAACCTTAAATATAAAATGCTACAATTTATTTTTGTTTTACTTGAGATGAGTTTATTATGCACAATACAAAAGACTTAAGACACATGCACTAGAAATAATTGAATTATTTGCAAATGAGATTTTATCTTCTGCGTTTGTGTCTTAAGTTTTTAGAAATAAGAAATCCACTTTTTCAGGGGTCAAATGGGGCGTAGATTTTTAAAATTATTTTTTTCAGGGGCCATATAAGGCGTAGATTTTTGAAAATATTTAAAAAAATCCACACCTTATAAGGACTTTAGAAAAATTAGTAAGACCCATTAACAGAAAATATTGAATGAAAATAAGGATTTAAAAAATCTGGTAAATATTTCTAGAGTTTGTGCCCCAGTTCTTTTGTTTAAAAAATATACAAAAAGCTAGCACCCAGTTACCCATTATTTTTGATAAAATAAGAAGACTTAAGACACATACACTATGAGCAGAATTATTATTTTTATCAGAGCTCCGATTTGCTCGATTTTACTCGCGAGTGAAAAATACTCCCGAGTGGGAGTAAGTAAAGAGTACGAGTTTTTTAGGGAGTATACTCTCCACTCTTTTATTTTGTTTGGGAGTGCTCGCGAGTACTCCTTGATGAAGAAAAAGAGTGTGAGTCAAAATGTTCGAAATAGAGTAAGAGTTCACTCTAAGAGTGAAATCGAGTGGACAAATAAATTTGGTTGTTTGGTAATTTGTGTGTGTGTGTAGTAGCAAACATTTTTTGATGTTGATATTTTGTGTGCTGTGGGGAGATCGATTATTTTGTTTACTGAAAATGTGAAATACAAATAAAAATCTTATACCATATAAGATTTTTATTTGTTTTTTATTTCAATTTATAAAATGAATTCAACCGTGCGATTTAATTAATTCAATATTTTTTTAAAAGCATAAACACCTCCATACAAATTTTTAAAATGGTATTCATTAAAAAATGTGGAAAAGTATTCTCCAAAAATATTAAAAGCGCTGGTTTGAAAGAAAACCCATGAATGCATAAGTGGTTTATTATTTAATTTTAGTATCAAAATATTGTCGAGGGTTTCAATTTGGAGGCTGGTTCGTCTTGCTGTCACTATTTCAGACTTACATAAAGTGAACGCAGAGAACGAGCTTGTTAATGCGTGCTTTCCCAGCAGTACAGCAAACCAAACATCACAAAACAAACAAACAATACACACAAACAACATCAAGTATCACAACAAAAAAATAAATAAAAATAAAAGAGTACTCGGCAAGAGTGTAATCTGCTCGATTTCGAGCGTATTTCACTCCCACTCGAAAACGAGCGAAGCACTTGCGCTCTTATTTGAGTGGCAGAGAAAAATAGAGTATACTCTATTTACTTTTTCTACTCGCAAGAGTACTCCCGCTCGAATTCGAGTAAAGAGTGAAACTCGCTCGAAGCATTTCGGAGCTCTGATTTTTATACCCTTCACCACACTGAGGTACATGGTATTATGTCTTTGTGCATATGTTTGTAACAAGCAAAAGGAATCGAGATAGACCCGTGGTTCCTTTTGAGAATATGCATAGAATCACTTTCTGAGTCGATTTACGCATGTCCGTCCATGTATTTTTGTTAACAAAGTACAGGTCGCATTTATTATCCATATTGGATGAAAGTTGGCATAGGTCGCTTATTTGGCCCAAGGACGAACCCTATTGAAATTAGGAAAAATCGGTCCAGATTGAGATATATCTCCCGTATATATTTTCGTTCGATTTTATGTAAATGGTGCACAATGTCCCTATATATTTGCACGAAATTAAGCATGGCATACTGAACTGAGCCTAGAATGATGTGTGCATAGTTTCATGAAAATCGGTTCAGATTTACATATACCTCCCATATATATTTTCGTCAGATTTTATGTAAATGGTGCACCAATATCCCTATATATCATTCGATTTGCACGAAATTTGGCATAGCGTACTGAACTAAGCCTAGAAAGATGTGTGCAAAGTTTCGTGAAAATCGGTCCAGATTTAGATATTGCTCCAATATATATATATATATATATATTCGTCCGTTTTTATATAAATGGTGCACCAAAGACCCTATATATATTCTTCGATTTGCACGAAATTTGACAGAGCGTAGTATGATGTGCGATAATCTTCGTAAAAATCGTTCCAGATTTAGATATGAAAATCGGTTCAATGAAATTAAATTTAGCATAGGTTCCAGAAAGGCATAAAGATCGTATATTCAAGTTCGTTCAATTTGATGCCAATGTTCTTTCGAAAAGGCGGAGTCTGTTAGGAGACATATGTAGAATATACCCAAAGTGGTGAAGGGTATTATATAGTCGGTCCGACTTTACTACTTTCCTTACTGGTTTGTATTGGGTATTTATATTTAGTGCTTGTGTCTTAAGTCTTTTGTATACAAACAGTAATGGAATTACCCATTCGAAGCAATAAAACATAAAAAAACCTAGTAATGGACTTTAACATTTGACCCCCCAGCGATTTCTAATGTTATTAACCTTAAGTAGTTTTCTTATTTTGTAAACAAAATAATTTTTTTCTTGTTTATTCCCCTCTAGACAGTTTCTCTGCTCGTCATTGTATTTTTGTTTGTCTTTTTTATTTTTTCTTATAACGACTACTGTTTATATGTTTTGGTAACTGTTGTCAGTGTGACGTAGGTCATGGTTTTATGCTTATATTGTAGTTTTGTTTTCTTCTTCTTTTTGACATGTTGTTTTCTTGACCCGGCTACACGATACATATTTATTGTAGTTCATTCATGTTTTCACTCATTCATTCATGCATACATTTGTTAACATTGTAATACATTAACATTGAACCGGCAATTATTTTTGTGAATATATATATTTTTTTAATATGCAAAGAAACCTTTTGTGCTGCCAACACCTTCATGGAAAAGTTCAATGCCACTTCAATTGAAAAGGGTCAATGGACGATGACTATCATGTCGTTACAATTTTGTTTTTGTAATTTACAAAATTATTTGTAATTGAAAATTAAATTGATAAAAATGATATACTTTCTTTACGGTATTTATTTTCTGAGAATTCCGGCAAAATTATACTTCTAATTTATCCCTATATTTTAACTGTTCTAAATGATATGGCATCTCAAAAATAGCCTTAATAGACGCCAACAAAGATATATACTTTTACCTTCACGAACGTTTGAGTCACCTGAAAACAAATTCATCGCCCCATAACTTAAAAACTTGACCTATGACGTGTTTATCCTTCTGGGATTTCGTTCCGCTAAGCGATTTCATTCTCATAAAAAAATTTCTATTCATTAGACCATGCGCTCGATGTTGCTACATAGTATAGTTGTGGACTCTAAATATCAGTCACTTCGGTTGGAAATTTCACCTATAGAATACTTACAATAGGGTGTTACCTTTATGTATTTCTCTTTAGCATTACTAACGTTTCTGTGATTGTTTTTGTTTATGAAAAAATCCCCTCTTCTTCATTTCTGGTATTTTAACACCTTGAAACACTAATCAATGACCCTTACTAGAGTAGGGGCATCACTGCATAAATTGCTGTTTATTTTACCTGTCTTCACCTGTTAATTAATTCATTCATTTGTTTTAGTGGCCGTTGCGTTTAATGAATTCCAAACGGTTCCATTTGTATTATTTTTTGTTAATTTGTGTCAAATTGTTTTTTTTTTATTGAGGGGTTTTGTTTTGATTTCAGTTTCTTCTTCTTCCACTTCCATTTGCATTTTCAGGGTCATGGTAACAAATGTAGGAAATTAATGCAAAATATGTTGATGGGGTGTGATTAGGTGTTTTACAGCAAAGGGGATTTGAAAAATGATGAATGATTTTGTATTAATATAATGGGATTGTGTCTCCAGACTGTGTGTTTTCATAAGTATTGTTTCCGGTTTTATCATAGCAGATTTATTACCAAAAAAAGACAGAACAAAATTATAACCTGAGTAGTATATTATTATTCCCCTAGGAGATATAAATATATACAATTTTTCTCAGCATCTCAGTAAATAAAAATGCAATGCAATTAATAGGAATGTCATATTAAAAATATTTACAGGACTAAGGACTCTAATATGTACAACAAATGTTTAAATGTGGAGAATAAGGGTCCACACAAAATTCAAGTCCAATTGTAGTTGCGGTAAAGTCTTAAAAATAATGACTTCCATAATCTTTAAAATAAAACGTTTTCTAAATTTTTTACAAATTTAGACTGTCCACTTCTGGGACTTGTGGGTCCTTCAGAAGTTTATTTTAAAAAGCCAGACCTTTCTTAAGTAAGTTGTGGCCCTTCGTATGTCTATGTGGGTTATTTACCAATAATTTAATAAATCCCCGCTTAAATGTCTGTGGGTTCTTAAAGAAATCCTTAGCATTGCGTGTATCCTGTGGATCGTCAACGCTTATGGTAATAAACATCCTTTAAAAGGATCCTTACAAAAAAAATCATTAAAAAAATCCAAAAAGGCATAAGTCTAAATCCTTTTAAAAATCCTCACAAAACCCATGCTTATGACTGTGTGTGTCCTTCAAAAACCCCTAAAAATCCTCAAAAAATATTTACGCAACAAAACTTATTGATAATAAATAACATTAGTGCAGGAGTAATACACAAATTTGAGTACTTAGAGGGTACAACAGAAAATGCTCAACATAGCTTTACGTTTCCGTCCCATTTTCCGGCTGCAAATTGACCTTTCGAGGATTTTATTTGAATTATTTTTTCAAGAGTATCATAGCTGACATGTGGAAAATTGTCCTTCCCAATTTTTGTCAAAGCCAGTCTTTTGGTTGCAATTTTTTGATGGTTTCCTCTTCCGAATCATAAATTATCATTTGTCACTAAACTCATCCCCACTACATGTTTATACCTTCAGCCTCATGGCTAATGATGTGGCAAAAATGTGCCTTATCGAAATATTAGTTTTAGACCCCATGTTTCTTTTAACCAAATCCATTTCAGACAATTTGGAGTCGATTTACAAATGTCCGTCAGTACGTCTGGCCGGCTGGTGCGCACCAACACTCTCAAAGGGAGTAACCGATTTTATCCAAACATTGTACATCGTAATATTTCTTCTAAACTTAGTACAAGTTCGAAGATGGGAATATCGGTCCACTCATTCTGGCACCTCCACCACAAAATGGTCAAAATTTTACAACATTTTCAATATTTACAAATCCAATATTGGATAAATGGAATGACGAATTTGAACCAAACTTTGCACAGTCTATTATCTTTACCTATCCTATATTAAGTCCGATGATGGGTCCCCTCCTTCTGGTACTGTGGAGGATGTACCAGAAGGAGGGTCAAAATTGTCAATATTCAAAAATCCTTCACCAGTCCTAGAGCGGTCCTCTTCAAAATTTAATAACCGTTTTTCTATGATAAAACCTATACCATTTATAAAGTGAATAATTCTAAAAACGTCCGTAAATCATAGGCTGAGGGTATATATCTGTCGGCAACACCTACAGACACTTTTTTTATTTGTTTTGTTTTTAAACTTCTAAGTAGACACAATCAAAGTGCCCCAGGTGTAATCACCTGGGGTACCACCTTCTCAAACTGTCATAATTTTTAACAATTATAAATTTATTAATAAATGCTACACCTGGACACTAGGCAGTAATTCTATAGACTTTGCAAACCATGGGCTAAGGGTATATATCTGTCAAGAAAATCGACTTTCCGAAGTGTGATTTTTTCTTGAATTTCCGTAGAAATGAAATTTGTCAATAGAATTATACATATATAGCCTTGGGAAACCTATATATTCCACGAGAGGGATCGAATGGTATTAACAATTAATTTCTTGATTTAAGAGGTCATATTTTCTTCTATATAAACTCCAGTATATGCCAGCTTAGACCCTAAAGACAATCTTTTGTTTGTCACTTTTTTAAAGATTTCCTCTCTTTCAACAAACAGTAACCAGTGTCACTAAACTCAGCCCCATTAAATTTATTTTTTTCTTAATTTTTTATGTTTACCGGTCAACCGTATTCAGTTATACGGAACAAAATCATAAATAAAAACATTTATAACTGTGTTAATTCGATGACAATTTACAATGTGTGCGCATTGTCGTCAATGTGTGACATACAAAGAAAAAAAAAAACGGCCGTTTTGACTCGTAGTGGCTTTGAACCCATAAAAAATATTAAAATCAACAAATTATGTGTGATATCTGGCTTCGTTTCGATGAGATATGCTACTTCTTCTTATTGTTATAAACTTGTTAATAGAAGTGGCATCTATATTTTTTGCATTATCATAAAGATTATAAACAGACATTCGCACAAACATGAATGGACAATGTGCGAAAAAAACTAAGAAATTCGATTGTCGCAATAAATTGGGTCAAGATCAAAAATGTTGTTAACTTCTTTACATTTTTGATGTATGTATATTTATATATATGAGTGTGTGCGTATGTTTGTTTCTACAATTACAGATTTTTTGTTTGTCTGTTTATTTGTTGAAGGTAAATAAGAAGCATTTCGGGTAGTAAAAATTTAATATACCTGTTTGTTATCAGTTGACTGGGGTGCGCCAGTGCTACAAATGAAGTTTGTGTCTTAAGTCTTTTGTATGTTGGAGTGTTAATTCTCAGTTAATCTCCTGTTTCGTTATACACATATTTAATCTTAAGCCCATAAAATGGTATGGCCATGCTTAACGATTTTTTTGTCTGAAGTTTGTGTCTTAAGTCTTTTGTTTGGTATTGGCTTTACTTTCTGCTTTCAAATGCAAAGCTCTGTAAATACGCCGAAAAAATCATTGCAATTGAAGGTCATATTGATGAAATTTCATACAAAGCCCATGTACTATATTGTGTTTGGCTACTGGTGCTGCTGCTGTGTAGCCTATCATTGTTGATTGGCTTATTTTTTGAATGGAAATTATTTTAACACCTTATTGAAAATAATTAACACATTTTTTTTTGAAACAAACAATAAAAATGGTTAGGTTATGCATGGGTTAAAAAAAAAATTAATATATTGAAAATTTTAAGGCAATGTAAAACAAGTAATTACAGTGGAGTCTATAGGCAGGGGAAAATATATGACTATTACAAATATAATCGTTTAGGACAACTAGAAATTATAAAGGAAAAAAGGGAAAAATAATTTTTATAAATTAATCGCCAAAAATATTTTTTTTTGCAGTATTGGCGCATTATTTGGGATACCATTTTTTTTCTTAAGTTTCACTGTATTTTAACATTACTTTATGTACATAAAATTTAATAATTAATGTTTCTTCAGCAACAAAAAATGGGTCTGATTGCGAAAAAACACACGGCAAGTAAATAAAAAAATCGAAAACAGCGGAATTACTAAAATGCTTAGGAATAACCAACCATGGTTGATTACTTCATAAATCTATTTGGTGTAATTACCAGTACTTTGTACTAATGAACAAATCCAACAAACAAACCATCAAACCCTCTAGTCCACCCTATTCTTCTTCTCTCTACTACATTGTAGTTTCATTCAATTTAGTTTCACTATTTTGCGATTTGCCGGCTTTAAGACGTCTGCAGATCTCTTTAGAAGCTTTTTTGTCTGTTAGCTGGTATGCTTTTGTGTTTCTTTGTTATTGTTTTATCTGTTGTTGTTTTTGATGTGGATTAGTCAGTCTGTCACCTCGTTGTCTCTATCCGTGAGCATTTCTGCTGGGTGATGAAAGACGTTTGAAACCCCAAGTAACTGACCTACATCAATTGAAGTTGTATTGTGCTGCTGGCAGTTTATATTGGAGCTGTTTTTTTTTAAGTTAAAGAATGAAATAAAGCTTTGGAACGCTATTTTCGCCACAAAGCTATAATACCCTGTTGTCAGGGTATTATAGCTTTGTGCAGCCCCAAAAGTTTGTAATGCCGCAAAATATTGGTCCTAGACCCACCTTTAAGTCATATCTCGACTAGCTGAGTCGATCTAGACATGTGTGTCCGTCCGTCCGTCCGTCTGTCCATTATAATTTGTAAACACGATACAGGCCACAGTTATGGACCAATCTTCACGAAATTTTGCATGTAGGATGGGTTCTGGCCAATGAAGACCCCTATTGTTTTTGGAAAGATCGATTAATATTTAGGGGATGAAATGGACCAAAAACTTCATTTTTGTCGGTTTTTCTGGTCGCTCCACAGGCCGCAATTATGGCCCAAACACCCCGAATTTTTGCATGGAGAAGGGGATCGGACCAAAGAATAAGCATGCCTGTTTTGATAAAGATCGGTCAATATTTAGAGGGTCAAATGGACCCTGCCTTTGGTGTGCAAAATTACAAAATCTTTATTCTGGGGCATATATACTTGCTCCTGAAAGACATATACCCGAGAAGTTGATAGTATATCCAAGAGGAGTTGTTGACCTTGAAATTTCATTCAGGGGGTGCAATGAACAGAAAATTTTAATTTTGTCAGATTTTCTAGTCGCTCTAGAGGCAATTATTATAGCAGAACCTCACATATTTTTCAAGGTGAAGGGGATCTGACCAAATACTTAGAGCGGTTGTTTAGATGATGATCGGTCAATATTCCGAGGGCCAAATTAACAAAAACCCAAAGTGACCCAATCGGAAAAATAACATTTTGGAAAATATGCCAGGATTAGAAAGTGAAGTTTTAAGATGGTGATTATCGGTTAAATTCTTAGTATTAGTACCACTTTCAAAAATAATCAACATTTTGAAAATTTATAAGCCGGAATATCCAATTCTATTAAAAATTTATACATAGTAATAATTTTAGATCAATTCTGAAGATAGAGTCAATTGGTCCACCGTCTCTAGAAAGTGTCAAAATTTAAAAAAAAAAAATCAATGGTATAAAGGGTCCAATTTAATCCATAATCTATATTAAATCAATAATTCCAACCTATAAAAAATATTCATCAGAATAAAAGTCAATGTCGATTCAGTCATTTCTGTATGTCCGTTCATCCGTCTGTTGCAATCACGACAAAGCTCACAATATTTAAGATAGAGCGTTTGGAATTGATATTCGGTATTTTTAAACCTTTGGGCAAGTTTGCAAAAAATTGAGCTTTATTTTAGAATTTCTCATTGGTTTCTCATTGGAGAGAAAATATTCCAACTACAAAATTTGTCCACTTTTAGGGCAGTCTCGATATTACGTCCGTCCGTCTGTCCATTATAATTTGTAAACACGATACAGGCCACAGTTATGGACCAATCTTCACGAAATTTTGCACGTAGGATGGTATCAGCGCAATGAAGACCCCTATTGTTTTTGGTAAAGATTGGTTAATATTTAGGGGATGAAATGGACCAAATACTAAATTTTTGTCGGTTTTTCTGGACGCTGCAGAGGCCGCAATTATTGCTCAAAAATCTCGAATTTTTGCATGGAGAAGGGGATTGGGCCAAAGAATAAGCATGCCTGCTTTGATAAAGATCGGTCAATACTAAGCGGATCAAATGGACCCTGACTTTGGTGTAAAAAATGAAAAAAAAATGTATTCTATAGCGTATATATTTACTCCTGAAGGACATATACCCAAGAAGTTTATAGTATATCCAAGAGGAGTGGTTAGCATTTAAATTGATACCAATTATATTATCGTATGTACTCGGATGTGGGAGTTACAACCGATTACAACCGATTATCACACTAGATGGTGGAAATATAGCGCTGATCGCTTTGAAATGTTCCATGAGGTTCCAGTTATGGTCAAGGACAACGTCTATAATTTTCGGTGATGATCAGATAATAATTTTGGGTTGAAGTGGACCGAAAACTTAATTTTTTGTATTTTTTTCGGGTCGATCTAAAGGCCACATTGAAAGCCTAACATCACAACACAACCCACGCTTAAAATAATCTGGACAAGTAATTAGAAGTGCTGTCGGTCAATAGGGTAAAAATATCGCGATATATTGCCCCAGCTCACAATACAGTACCACACAAAGTTAGATTTTCGTGGAAGTTGTGTAGGGTAACATATGGTCGGCACCGTCCGAAAGTTTTAAAATCATTTCCCAAGGTAGTGATTTGAATTTGGAATTTCGGGAGTCCCGACCCATTTTCAGTATGATTTGTTTATAAACGAATTTTCTCATCAAGGTGGCTATAATTTGGTATATCGAATTCCTGCTGAATAAAGAACATCATTACAGATGATGTTCTTTGTCTGTCTGTCTGTCTGACTTCTCCAAAGGTATTTAAAGGCATAATTTTTATTGATGTCCATTTCTTACCCAGAAAACAGAAATCGAACGAAGTGCTTCGTATATTTAAAAAAATTTGATATTATTACAAAATAGTTTTAATTTATACCCTTTACAAAAGATTCGTTCTTTTTAAGGCAATCTAAAATGGATTTTTTTCCAAAATGCCTGCTAAAATTCATTCCATTAAAAGCCTCTCATAAAATGTTCTATATCTTAAAAATGACCCCCTTAAAAGGTCAAAGCTTTTGAAAAAATCCTAAAACAAAAATTATATAAATATCCCTTAAAATAATGTTATTTTTGCACAAATAATGTCGGTTATTACCAAAATGTTCATCTTTTTCAAATACCTATTATTGTTGACAGTCGAAACAAAAGACTTAAGACACAAACTTGTTTTTTCTTCATTACATCTAAACACCTTTGATTTCCTAAAAAACCAACAACAATAAATCTATGGCATTCAAGCAGAAATAATAATATTTACACATCACCACCCATACATACACACACACTTTTTAGCTTGCAACAAGTTTGCAAGACCAACAAAATAATTTTGACAAATTTTTATCAGTAACTGCACCAGTCAGCGTTGGTACTGCCACTTGCAAATGCCAATATCTCACACATAAACACACACCCAGAGCCACTCTATCTCACAGTAACACAAATTAGGCTGGTTTTCCTTCTCGAACTATTTTTGGTTTCTGTTTCATTGTTAGGTTTGGGTTTAAGAAAAAATAACACACACACACACAATTTGAAAAACTGGAAAAATGATTTGGAAAACTTTGGAACATTTGAATAAAAATCATTGGTCACACAAGAAAACCTGAATTTTTCACAATCGTACACACTTGAAATTTCGCTTCACAAACTTATGTAAAAAAATTGCTAACATAATTTTTTGGTTTTGGTTTTCAAGTTCTTCATGCAAAAAATTGAAAAAAACACCCAAAATGAGAGGAAAAATTGCATAAACCATGCGTCACATATTTCCTTTCCATGTTGTTGTGTTTTTTGTGGTTGTCACGATTTTCATTTTCGAGGGGATTTTTTTTCTTTTTGTCGATCTATTGTAACATGGCATATTGTTGTTGTTGCTGTTTTTTATGTTGTTATTTACACACTCACTTGAACTGAATTCCTTTTGTTGCTGATTGCCACCATTGTTGTTGTTGCTGCTGTCATCAGCGGTACCCGCCGCCAATTCACTAGGAAATGCTAATAAACTATCAACATTTACCAACGAGGAGGATGTTGTCGATGTTGCAAATTCCTGGCTATTGGGCAATGAGGCAATGGCTGCCAGGGAACTTCCGATTAAGGCCATTATGGCCAACACAGATTGCAACATAGCCAAATGCATTTTTAATTATTATTAGCTTTTTTTGCTTTTTAATTTCTAAACACTAATTCTAATTGTTGTCTTAATGAAGTATTTTTTTTTAATATTTCGCAATTTTTTTTTAATTATTAATTTTTCTAAGTTTATTCCGTAACTTTTGTTGCCTTCTTGTTCACTTCACTCCGGTGGCAAATCTTGAAATGTTTCTTCACTTAGTTTTATTTATAGTTTTTATACTTTGCACAAAAAGCCAAAACATTAAATTTTGCCGTTGTTGTAATTTATGTTTTTGTTTTTGGTTTCTTAAAAAAAGTTTTGATTTTCGCCTTTAGACTGTGGCTCGTTGAATGGGCCTTTTTCTTAAAAGTTATTACGTTTTTAAAAGTTTTTCAATTGTAGCGGTTTTTATTTGCCAACTCAAGCTTTGAAATTGAAAAAGCTTTTTATCATTCAAATAACAAAAAAGCTTCTTTTCGGAGCCGCTACAAAACTACAAAATTTTTATGTGCGATTTTCAGATAACATTCAGTTTCAAGCAACCGTACCGTGTTATGGACGTTATACTTCAAATACGAAATAAAATTTTGTTTTTTTCGTTTTTAAATTGTTCTACTCTAATCATTAACCCCTCAGGCTACTCAAGGTGGAATTTGATCCGCTGATACTTAACAGTAATTAAAGAAAAACGCACACTAAAAATTAAACATTAAATCTAAGGTCTTAAATCAGTCAATGTACCTATAAAACTAAATTTTTTAGTAGAGCTCTCCGGATTTTCTTTATTTAAAATGCATTCTATGGTCTTCGATAAAATAGAACTTATGACCTCCTGTAAAAACGATTAATTCTTGTTCTTTTTTGAAGAAGTTTGGTAGGAGTGTTTGACAACCAATGAAAACTCAACAACTCAAATTAGAGTCGATTCTGTTGAAAACCAATAAAAGGAGGTCCTCTATATGGGCCTATCCCGAAAAGTGAATCTATATTGATAAAGTTTGGAATAGAGTTCTTTTACCCAATGAGGATCCAAAATACTCGTTTATAACCTATTTGATTGAAAAACATATCCAAACTCATCAAAATAGCGAAAGTTGGGAGATATCGTTATATACGGTTACCCTAAAAAATAGGCCAATGTTGAAAGTTTTGATGGATTTGATATTTTACACAATGAGAGCCAAAACTACCTACTCGATTGAAAACCGACATAATGGTGGTTCATTTGTATGGGGGCTATACCAAAAAATGGACCGATATATTCCATAACCAACCAGTAGGGAAAGTTCAAAAGTCGGACGGGGCCGAATATGTAATACCCTTCATCACTTTGGGTACATACAAGAGATGATGATAGAAGATGCATAGCATCATTGGATGACCATTGACATGGAATCGGGTGAAAAACAAATGTGATCTACATAGATATTTGAACCAATAAAGAAATTGCATGTAACGGACGAAACTCTATGTGGAAGCTATATCTAAATCTGGACCGATTTCAACAAAACTTTACAGATGTCAAACCGAACCAATCGGACCGGTAATTCACAAAAACTCGGAGGAAACCATATATGGTAGCTATGTCTTAATCTGAACAGATTTTAACAAAACTTTTCAGGCATCAGTCGGATAAATATTGGGGAATTGGTGTATCATTCATTAGGTCCAGACATCAGTCCAGACATCAGTCTGGACCTAATTCAGTACTCTGTGCCGAATTTTGTCCCAATTGGACAAATATTAGGAGTTTGGTGCATCGTTCACATAAAATCGGACTATATCTAAATCTAAACCGATTTTCTACAATATAGAGTTCGTCCTTGGGCCAAATAAGTGAACTGTGCCAAATTTCATCCAAATCGGATTATAAACAAAAATAAATGGACGGACAGACGGATATGCATATTCTCAAAAGGAACCATGGTACTATATCGATTCCTTTTGCCTGTTACAAACATATGCACAAAGACAGTGTGGTGAAGGGTATACAAATTTAGTATTTCAAAGATTTGTCTCAAATATTGTAAATTCTATCGTGATTTCAACAGACGGACAAGACTAAATCCTGATTGAATTTTATTCTGATCTCAAAATTGTGATAAAAATGTATTTTATAATAAAATGGGAATGGAACATCCCATATCAAGAATGTCTGATTTGATCCAAAAATTTGCCTTATATAAAGCAAATAATAAAACCCATGTTTTATTCCGAGGACGGAGATTCCGCAAACCATAGGCTGAGAGTATATATCTGTCGGCAAAACCGACTGACACTTGTTGTTTGTTATTTTTAAAGCTTTAGCCGCATTGTCCAACCAAAATGGCTATAGTTTGGCTTTCCGGGTTCTTGGAGTGAAAAACTTAGTTGCTGAAAAATATTTCTGTCATTTGAAGATTTTAACTTTTCAACCGAATGAAGATTTTTTTTAAGAAAATTGTCGAATATGTTAATAAATGTCCCGCATCTGGTTTGATATTTTTATGCTTCACCCCATAGCTGCTCATGCATGGGGACTGGTGCCCGTGGTTATAAACTCGTGTTATGCATCCCTTTACTATAATACGACTGTATTTTTATTTTTTGAGAAATACCGAGCTCTCCTGGATTTTGGTATTTCATATTTTTAAGGGTGATGAATACATATTCTGATAATGTCCAAAAGAGTAGAGGTTCGTGTTTGAAAAGTCATCTCTATAGATTTTTTTGAATTTTGAATAATATTCTATGTCAATTTTGTGCTTGTTCCGATTCGGTGGGATATATCAGTCTGCAGTTTAGTCATATGGGGTCTATAACGTCTATAGCCTTCATATAACAGTACCTTCTGAATTCCGGTATTTTGGGAAGTGTAGACACGATTTTCCACCGAAGCTGTATTTTAGTATTATTCGGTACTTTTGGATATTTTTTTTTTTGAATTGGCAGTAGTTTCTCATGGGTCGGGTAGACCTTAGAAAAATATTCTTTAAAAAGTCCACGCCGATGGCGTTGTTACTTCTCAGAAAAATATTCTTTAAAAATACACGACAATGGCTCTGCTATTAATTTGAAAATATTCGTAACTTTTTTCAATGCAATTAGCTTTACTTCGTTGTTTTGAGTTATAATTGGGTTTGAAATCTTCCCAATGAAAATGTTCAATATTGGTCCACTTTTTATGATAGCATCCATATAACGGTTCCTCCCAAATTTCCATATTTGGTTGCGAATTGGCTGTAATTTGGTATATTGGGTTAGGCCTGTCATTTCTTAGAAAAACATTCTTTAAAAAATTCACGCCTATGGGTCTGTTATTTCTTAGAAAAATATTCTTTAAAAAATCTTTTCAAAATATTTTTAAAAGATCCACGCCTTACTAGTTCTTGAAAAAATATTCTTCAAAATTCATACGCCTATGGCTCAGCTATTTCTTAGAAAATATTCTTTAAAATCCACGCCTATTGGTCATTTGAAAAAAAATTAAAAAATGTATAAAAAAATCCTGGCTCTTAAAAAATATTCTCCAAAAACATCCACACTAATGGCCCTGCTACTTCTTTGAAAAATATTCTTTCAAAAATCCACACTTATGCCCTGTTAGCTTTTATTTTTTAAAAATTCAGGCCTAACGGTCTCCTAGCCCTTTGAAAAGTCCATGCCTATGTCTCTTCTTGATATTTAAATAATTTTACTTAAAAAACACGCATTTTGGTTTGCAGTCATTTAATTCGTGCTTATGGTTCTAAAAGGCATTTGAAAATATTTTTTAAATATGCACACTTATTTTACAGTGGGTCCTTTTAAAATGAGGGCCACAATGATAGATTTTCTTGTCTAAAAAATCCAAGCATGTAGCTCTGCTAGTCATTAGAAAAATATTCTCCAGGGTCACTTGAACATTATTTCCTAAAAATGCACGCTTATAGTTCTGTTAGTCCTTAGAAAAAAATATAAAAATTATCATCGATCCTTCAAAAATATTTTATAAACAAGCCACGTTGGCTAGTCCACGGGAAACTATTTTCTTAACAAAAGTTTCATTTGCTAGTCCTTAATAAAATGTTTAGCTTTATAGCTCTGTTAGTCCTTAGAAAAATATACTTTAGAAGCCAAACATGTTTAAAACCCCTTAAAATAAATATTTTATAATATAACCACGATGGCTAGTCCACCATAAACTATTTCGTAAAATATCTACGTCTGCTAGACTAGGATAACATATTTTTTTAAATTTCCCATCTGCTTAGGACATTTTATTTTAGTTAATCAACTGGCCTGCTGAACCTCATAGCAATAATTTTAAAAATATCTATTAATTTTTTAAATATCTGATAATTTTTTGCTTCTAGTCCTTCAAAACAATATTTATTTCAAAAAATCTTCAAAAATACATATTTTGATAAAGCCTTCAAACATATTTTTTTTTATCTCTCAATATAAATAAAATATTAAAAAATTCAAATTTTGTTAGTCCTTAGAATCTTGTCATTAATACACTCAAGTGGCTCTTATAAACTTTGAAACGCATATTTTTAAATTCACGATTTTACTTCTGCAGACAATAAAAAAAAACGAGCATATTGGACTGATATTCTGTGAAAAAATATTCTTTGAAAACGTCTATGCTACTACTTACACAAAAAATCGATACAAAAAGCAACCAATATATTTTGAAAAATATTTAAAAATATTCTTTACAAAATCCCTTCTAAAATAATTAACGCTTCGGTCTTAAGTCTTTTATTTTGCATTACACATTTTTACAATTGTTCTCATTTTTTTCGGTTTGTTTGTAACCCCAAACGAAACCTTGAACTGCAAAAAATCTCAATGTTATTTGTTGTTTTTATTATTATTATTGTACATTACATTTCGCCTTTATAGCAGAGAAATATAAACAGACAACTCTTTAAATAAATCACAGAAAACGTCATTACATTTCATGTTCAAAAAATTACTGAAAATAAACAAAAAAAAAAAAATATCTCCTCCGTATAACTTCATCACTATCATGTAGATGATCCATTAGTCATAAATTAACAACAATAAAAATTTACAAAAAAAAAATCATAAAATAAAAATGTGATCCATGATCACAATTTGTTTGTAAAGTTCACAGATGGGTGTCAAGACCGAAAGGTCTCATTTTTTCACTTTTTATTCGTTACAAATCTTTACCATTGTTTGGTTTTGAATCTTTCAAACATTGAATCGAGGTTTTTTTATTTTTGTAGTTTGTAAATTAATTATTCATTTCAGGTTTGAATCCGTTAGTGACTATTAAATTAGATTACCACCATTAACGGTTAATTTATAGCATCCCATTGCATTCTTAGAGGCATGGATTTGAATGATTGTTTTCTATTCCAAGAAATGGGAGGGTATTAAAATGGAATATTTGTTGTATTTAATAAAATATTTAATTTACATGTTTGGAATATTTGAACCAATTACAATGTGTAATTATTACAATAATAATATTTTTTTGAAAATAGTTTTGTTTGTGTATTTAGATTTGAATATTTAATTCTTCACTTGAAATTCGTCTACACTGGACTCCACTTACATTTGCATTGCTGCGGAACTTCTTTCTTTCATTCTTGCCTCTTCCTTTTATTCTTGTTTATCTCTTATGGCAGAATATCAATGAAGTTCTTAGTTGTTGTCCATAAAAATAATTTCACTATCTGTTGTTGTGCATAACATGTCCCACACAAATTCACATTTTACTTGGAATCATCCATCCGTTGAGCGGCGTAGCCAGACAGATTATCTGTTTTTTATTGCACGCACTTTTAACCTTTAATTGAATCGGGGTATAAAACGACTGTGTGTCAGCCAATACTAAATAAACTACTCGCCTCCTTAATGTTGCCTGCTTGTATATTTTTTATGAATACATTTGTTTCAATTATAAATCTTGTGTTATTGGAAATATATCATATGTTTTTAAAAAGTTTTGACGATGAAATTATTGAAAAAAAAGAATAATAAAAAAATATGAAAATTAGAGGAATATTTTAAATATATTATATTTTTAAACAAAACTAATAACAGTATAAAAAATCATTGTTTCTTCAAAGTATAGTTTTCAATAGTTTTATAAGTCGTTTTTGAAGTAATTTTCTGTCTTTATAAAAAATATTTTTCTAAACAAATTTGATTTTTAAAAATCCATGCTTAAACATTTATTTAGGTTTTTATGAAAATATTTTTTATAAAATATATTTAAAAATCATACATAAAAATATATGTATAAAAAATTTAAGAAACGATTTTGTAATATATATATATATATATATACCTAATTTTGCATTAAAAAGTATTTCGAACACATTCATGCTTTCAAATATAAAAAAAATATTGACTAAAAAAAATATTCAAACATAATTCTGATTCAAAATAAAAAAAAAAAACAACTATAATTAAAAAAATCCAGTCTTGAAGACAATTTGATAAAAAAAATCATTCTTGAAATAATTTCCTAGAAAATCATGAAGGAAGGAAAATTAAAAAAAAAAAAACTTCATAAAAATATATTTTTTGGAGAAGGAAGCATATTTTTAATACTACTGATAATTATTTGTTGATACAATCCAAAGACTATTAAATTAATCGAAGAATAATCGAAAAAAAATATTTAAATAATTCTCCGCTTATTTTTTTTCAAAATTTAAACTAATTAAACAATTTTTATTCCAAAAATTCATATTAAAAACCAGTGAGCGGAGCATTTTAGTCGGACGGAGCCGACCATACGATACCCTACACAACTACCACAGAACTCTATCTTTTTGCGGATTTTTTCCGATCCTGGGTAATATTTCGTGATAGTTACACCCTCTTGCCCGATTAAAGGTCAACAGGATCTCTTCCTTACACTGACATATTTTCCGAATATAACCAATATTCAGTACAGCCCTTGCAATTACTTGTCCATATTCCCTTCACTGTGGGTTGGGTTGTGATATTCGGATTTCAATTGTGGCGTATAGATCGACTCGAAAAAAAAACATAAAAAATAAAGTTTTTGGTCCTTTTCATCCCAAAATTATTATCTGATCATCACCGAAAATTATAGGTGTTGTCCTTGACCATACCTGGATCCTCATGGATAATTTCAAAACGATCAGCGCTATATTTACGCCCTCTAGTGTTGTAATGGGTTACCAAATAATATCTTTATACGTTGGCACCTTTAAATATTTAAGTGTAACTTCCACATTCGAGTACATACGGCAATATAATTGGTATCAATTTAAAGGCCACCACTCCTCTTGGATATTATATCAACTTCTCGGGTTATTGTCCTTCCGGGGTAAATCTATACGCAATATAAAAAAAAATTTTGTAATTTTTCACACAAAAGTCATGGTTCATCTGGCCCGCTAAATATTGACCTATCTTTATCAAAACAGGCATGCTTATTCTTTGACCCCATCCCCTTCTCCATGTAAAAATTCGCGAGGTTTGGGCCTCTGGAGCGACCAGACAAAAATAAAGTTTTTGGTCCATTTCATCCCCTAAATATTAACCGATCTTTACCAAAACAATAGGGGTCTTCATTGGCCAGAACAACATAGTTGTGTAGGGTATACAAATCCGACGAAACAATTTGTTATTTTTGTAAAAGAGATATAAAAGAGAGATATAAAAAAAAAAAAAAAAAAAAGAAAGAAACTGATGAGGATCAGTGGCGAGATTCGAAACTATAGTCTTCCCTGACTTATCCGTTGGCGGGCAATGTCATACTTTCCCCGCTAATAAACAAATTAGGTTTAAGCCTGAATATTTTGCAATAACAAAATTTTTGGACAATCTAAGAATATTTAAAAAATCGCCTTTGAGAAAATATCGTGACGCTTAAATATCGAATGAGACTTACAAACCATTTCGGAAAATGAGGGGACAGTAAAAATCACCAAGTTCTTATGGGGTGACCCAAATGAAGACAATACTAAGCAAATCCTAACGCTAAACAAAAAAAGAAATAAGCCGACTGACTAACGGTATTCTAACGGGACACCTTAGCCTGAAAGCACATCTACCTGTGCCATTGCCCAGCATTTATAAGCCTTCGGAAACAATTCATGGGAAATGCCACTCTTTACTAACTAACCGATCTGAGGGGGTGTGAATGAAGAAGACTGTGAAGGAGTTCACAAAAAACTCCGGAACTCCAAGATTCATTGGGGAATCAAACCCAAATGCTTTTTTAATCTAACCTTTCACTAATTCCAACTTTCTCCGCAATTCTAGAGCGCACGACAGGCCTCATTTGGCTTATGTGTATGTCCATCTTATGTTGGACATGTGGTGGTATCATCCACCCCTCTTTTCAACCTGACCTACTCGATAAATATTTAATTCATTAAAAAAATTCTTTAAAAGTATTGTGTGCTAATAAAATTATATATATCATTTATTATGTTAAAGGTTTGTGGAAATATATACATTAAATTCTTCTTGAAAAAATAGGAAATACAAAATGCATAGAGGTCATCCCTTGTTTCCCTTGACCCTATGCCAATTGCAGAAAATCAAATGGTACCATGGACAATGCTCTGTTTAAACCATTCATAATTATGGGAGACCAATTGTCTTTGGTCTCTGGTAAGACAATGTTAAAGATGTCACGCCAATATTGATTGGCCACATTCAGGATAATGTCATCTGAAAAGGGATGAGAATAAAATGATTTTATTTTTTATAATAAAAAAATTGGTCTTACTCAATCTTGCATCTGCGATCAATCCCGTTGCATTAATTCTGGCATCCCGTACAGCCGCGGTAACATTCAGCCCCGTCACTTGCAAAAAACGATGTTGATCCTCTTCACGTATTTGACCATAGGCCAATTGTTCCACCACCACTCCCAGTAAAGTGATATTCATATCACCACGTGGCCTTACATCGACAGAATTTAATTTCAAATCTGCCTTATAGGTACCCTTGGCAAATAGGGCTGGTATCATGGCAGAGAGACGTAGCTTGAAATTATTTCCCGTGGTACGTTTAAATATCACCTTACGATATTTCATTGAGGCCAGACCATAAACATAGGCATAGCCGACGGTAATTCGGCCATTCAACGGGCCGCCATTGTACTGGAAGGAGTTGCGACTGACAAAGAAAGGATCTACCGATTGTGGGAGATACGAATCGTTTTGGGAATTGCGTAAACGCGGCATCACAATTGTCAGCACTTGGCGCAGGCATTCGCCAAAATATTTTTCACAATTGACAACGTCATCGACTGGAAAAAAATAATTTAATAGAAAAATTAAAAAAATAGGAGAAAAATTAAAAAAATAATAATAATAAATTAAAAAATAATTTTTTTAAATTCTAATTATTTTGTATACATAAATACATTTAATGTATATTTCTATTTAAGATAAAAATCTTTCAATTGAAAGCATTTAGTGTTGAAGTTATTTTGTTTCCTGAGTTAGTTTTTATTTTTTTTATTTAATTGCTGTTCATCTTTCTGGGAACTTAATTTTCTCAAGACTACTGCTACTAATTTTGGCAACAGAGCATAACGCCCCTGCCCCTCTGCTAACGACTTTGACATTTTTTCTGTTTTTTCGTCATTAGCTGAAGGTCGTCACGTACCGGCTGCCAAGCTTAGCATTTACAAGAACACGTCTCACAGATCGACAACAAGAAAATGTTCCGGGTCAATTCTTCCCGAAGTCAAGTTATTGTTGTTTTTATGTTCATTGCAAAACGACAATACCCAAGTAGGCAACATAATTACTATTGAGAATAGAAAAAAATTATATTTTTTATTTAATGTCTAAATTAATTTTAAAATATAACTCAATTTATTAGTGTCATTCAACATAGAGGCCAAAAACAACTACAAAATAAAAAAAATAATTAATCTATTTAAAAAAAATAGCGCAATTTCCAATTAACGCCCTCTCTTTCCCTTTCTCACTCTCTCACAAACGAAAGACTTAAGACAGCAACTTGCTGCAATTCCCACGAGTCCCCGTAATTGATATGACAATCGTTGCCATTTTTAGTTTTCAATGGTAATTTGCCAAAAAATTCTATGTTTTTTACAAAACACATCAATGTTTATACCAATAAATCATTTAATTAAAATATTTTTATAATTATTTTATTGCTTTGTTTGTGTGTTTTTTTTTTCGATTTTAATTACATTTGACAATTTCATGATCACATCTTTAATGACACTACTGTGGAATGTTTTAGTATTTGATTTTTATGTTTCATTACAAACCGCATAATTACACTGGGGTCCATAAAATCTGCGGTATAATTTTGTTTTATTGTTGTTGTTTTTTTCAATATTATTTTGGGTATAAAAGAAGCAAGTACACGAATTCGAAATGGCAGTAGGGAAAATTGTTATAACAGCAACATATGGTGCTTTGGAAAAAAATATTTACCAATAGGCGAGGATTTTTTTTAAAAATATTTTTTTAAGGCATAGCAATAGGCTTAGATTTTTATAACCTACACAACTATGTTGTCAGGGTATTATAGCTTTGTGTAACGCCGCGAAATATTGGTCCCAGACAGATCTAGACATGTGTGTTCGTCCGTCTGTCCATTATAATTTGTAAACACGAACAGGCCACAGTTATGGACCAATCTTCACGAAATTTTGCATGTAGGATGGGTTCTGGCCAAAGAAGACCCATATTGTTAAGACCAATAGGCGTGGATTTTATAAAGAAATTTCTTAAGACCAATAGGCGTGGATTTTATAAAGAAATTTCTTAAGACCAATAGGCGTGGATTTTATAAAGAAATTTCTTAAGACCAATAGGCGTGGATTTTATAAAGAAATTTCTTAAGACCAATAGGCGTGGATTTTATAAAGAAATTTCTTAAGACCAATAGGCGTGGATTTTATAAAGAAATTTCTTAAGACCAATAGGCGTGGATTTTATAAAGAAATTTCTTAAGACCAATAGGCGTGGATTTTATAAAGAAATTTCTTAAGACCAATAGGCGTGGATTTTATAAAGAAATTTATTAAGACCAATAGGCGTGGATTTTATAAAGAAATATCCGAGAGGAGTGATAGGCCTTTAAATTGATACCAATTATATTGTCACATGTCCTCGAATTTGGCAGTTACATTTAAATATTTACAGGTGCTTACGTATTCAGATATTATTTAGTAACCCATTACCAACTAGAGGGCAGAAATATAGCACTGATCGCTTTGAAATTTTACATGAGGTTCCAGTTATGGTCAAGGACAAAGCCTATAATTTTCGATGACGGTTAGATAATAATTTTGGGATGAAGTAGACCGAAAACTTATTTTTTTGTGTTTTTTTTTATTCAATCTATAGGCTACAAATTATATGCCGAAAATCACAACACAACCCATGGTGAAGGAAATATGGACAAGTAATTAAAAGGGCTGTACTGAATATTGGTAATATTCGGAAAATATGTCAGTGTAAGGAAGAGGTGCTGTTGACCTCTAATCGGGCAAGAGGGTGCAACTATTAAGAAATATTACCCAGGCTCGGAATAAAAATCCGCAGAAAGTTAAAGTCCGTGGTAGTTGTGTAGGTTATCGTATGGTCTGCCGTGTCCGACTATACTGCTCCGCTCACTGGTTTAAAAATATTTTTTTAAGGCATAGCAATAGGCTTGGATATTTTTGAAAATATTTTTTAACCGATACCGAAAGTCGTGGATTTTTATACTCTACACCACACTGTGGTACAGGGTATTATGTATTTGTGCATATGTTTGTAACAGGCAAACGGAAACGAGATAGACACATTGTTCCATTTGAGAATATGCATAGAATCACTTTCTAAGTCGATTTATACATGTCCTCCGTCTATCTGTCCATGTTAAATTGCAAACAAAGTACAGGTTGCATTTATGATCCGAATTAGATGAAATTTGGCATAGGTTACTTATTTGGCCCAAGGACGAACCCTACTGAAATTGGGAAAAATCGGTCCAGATTTAGATATAGCTCCTATATATATTTTCGTCCGATTTTAGGGAAATGGTGCACCAAAGTACCCATATATCTTTCGCTTGTCACGAAATTTGGTATAGCGTAGTGAATTTGGTCTAGAATGATGTCTGTTAAGTTTCGTAAAAATCGGTTCAGATTTAGATATAGGTCCCATATATATACCAAAGTACCTATATATCTTTCGATTTGCACTAAATTTGGCATAGCGTACTGAAATAAGCCTAGAATGATGTATGCTAAATTTCGTGAAAATCGGTTCAGATTTAGATATAGGTCCCATATATATTTTCGTCCGATTTAAAGTAAATGGTGTACCAAAGTACCTATATATCTTTCGATTTGCACGAAATTTGGCATAGCGTACTGAAATAAGCCTAGAATGATGTATGCTAAATTTCGTGAAAATCGGTACAGATTTAGATATAGCTCCCATATATATTTTCGTCCGATTTAAGGAAAATTCTTCACCAAAGTCCCTGTTTATCTTTCGACTTGCACAAAATGTTGCACAGCGTACTAAATTAAGTCTAGAGTGATATCTGTTAAGTTTCGTAAAAATCGGTTCAGATTTAGATATAGCTCCCATATATATTTTCGTCCGATTTAAGGTAAATGGTGCACCAAAGTCCCTGTTTATCTTTCGACTTGCACGAAATTTTGCACAGCGTACTGAATTAAGTCTAGAATGATGTGTGTTAAGTTTTGGGAAAGTCGGTTCAGATTTAAATATAGCTCCCATATATATTTTCGTCCGATTTTAGGGAAATAGTCCACCAAAGTCTCTATATATCCTTGGATTTGCACGAAATTTTGCACAGTGTACTGAAATAAGTCTAGAATGATGTGTGTTAAGTTTCGTGAAAATCGGTTCAGATTTAGATATAGACCTATATATATTTCCTCCGATTTGATGTAAATGGTGCACCAAAGTCCCCATTTATCTTTCGATTTGCACGAAATTTGGCATAGCGTACTAAATTAAGTCTAGAGTGATGTCTGTTAAGTTTAGGCAAAATCGGTTCAGATTTCGATATAGCTCCCATATATATTTTCGTCCGAGTTTATGTAAACGGTGCACCAAAGTTCCTTTATATCCTTCGATTTGCATGAAATTTTGTACAGCGTACTGAATTAAGTGTAGAATGATGTGTGTTAAGTTTTGTGAAAATCGGTTCAGATTTAGATATAGCTCCCATATATAGTTTCGTCCGATTTTATGTAAATGGTGCACCAAAGTCCCTATTTATCTTTCGATTTACACGAAATTTTGCACATCGTACTGAATTAAGTCTAGAATGATGTATGCTAAATTTCGTGAAAATCGGTTCAGATTTAGATATAGCTCCCATATATATTTTCGAATGCATGAATTTATCATAGGTTGCAGAAAGACATGAGAATGTTCCTTCTAGGGAACATTGACATACAATTGTAAGGATTGTATGTCAATGGTGAAGGATATCATATAGTCGGCCCAGTCCGACTTTACTACTTTTCTTACTGGTTTTATTTTATGTATTTAATTTTTTTTACCATTCATGGTCAACAAGAAAAAATATTCTGTTGAACTTACCTTTGAAATATTTCGAAACACCTGTACTGCTGTATACATTTTGTGGTGAAATAGGTGTTTGAAAATTTGGCAACTGTGAATTATTATCCGCTGTGGTGGTTGTTGTCGAATTGGGGTCAGGATATATTAGCTCCCATGGTGATGTGGTGGTGGTCGATGCAGTTTCAATATTATTTAAAATATTCGGTGTTGAAGATAAGTCAGCAAACAAATTTGGTTCATTATTAATTGGTACTGGAGAAGTAATAATAGGTGCCGCATTTGTGGTCGAATCAGCTATAACAGGTGTTGATGATGCTGTAGCAATTGTCGATGATATTTCAGGGGCTATGTTTGGTGTAATTCCTGCAGCAGGGTTATCCTGGGCCCAGCATATTGCCACATTTAATATGAATGCAACAAAAATATTTTTCAAGGATACCATATTCCTAAAGCAGTTATTTTTATTTTTAAAAATTCCGATATCGACTTGACTTGGTGACCGTTTCCAATTTTTCTATTGACCGTCTATTGCAACGTTCTTTTTAAAACTGAGGCCAAATACATGTAATTCATGTTCTAAATTTTTGTGGTAGCTGTTGTAAACTTGTTCTTCGAACGATTATTGCATTGCAACAACAACTACAAAAAATTAAAAACTAAATTCTGCATTTTGCAACAATTAGAATTGTTGCAGGGTCAATGTTGATTTGATAATTTCATTTAATCCAAATGGCGAATTGCCACTGTATTTGACTTGCAAAGTAGTTTCAAAATGTGTTTTTTTTAGAGTTTCAAAATTCTTGTTTAGTTTTTGTGACATCATGAGCTAGTTGAAGTTGTTGAAATTTTGTTCTCAAAATATAATGAATGATTTAGAGTTCAATGTCTAATAACTTGAATTGAGATTGTGTTTGGACTCCAAACTATTGGCCAATGTCAAATGTCGATTTGAAGCGAAGACAATTTTTAATTATCTCGGAATTTTTTTGTTGACAATTTTTATAAGTCATGAGTATAGCAGAACTTTGGATACTTAAAACTGTATACTAAATTGTAGTTAATATTTTATTGTTGACACATAGGCAGGATTTGGATCGTAGTCGATAAATATTTTGGGTTGGAATCGAAAAAAAGAAATTTTTTTTTTTCAATGACCAACAGGCGTCGATTTTTTAAAGAATATTTTTTTCAAGCACCAATAGATGTGGATTTTTTTATAGAATATTTTTTTCAAGGATCAATAGGCGTGGATATTTAAAGAATAGTTTTTTTTCAGGACCAATATGCGTGGATTTAAAAAAAAATATTTTTCCAGGACCAATAGGCGTGGATATTTAAAGAATAGTTTTTCCCAGGACCAATAGGCGTGGATTTTAAAAAAAATATTTTTTCCAGGATCAATAGGCGCGGATTTTTAAAAAAATATTTTTTTCCAGGATCAATAGGCGCGGATTTTTAAAATAATATTTTTTTCCAGGACCAATAAGCGTGTAATTTTATTAAGGACGATCTGAGCTCTAGGCGTGGATTTTTTTAAAAGAAAAATTTTTTCCAGGACCAATAAGCGTGGATTTTCATTTAGGATTTTTATTATTAGGCTATAGGCGTGGATTTAAAAAAAATTATTAAAGGCCATCTGAGCTCTAGGCATGGATTTTTACAAATATTTTTATTAAGGACATCTCAGCTCTAGGCGTGGATTTTTAAAAATATTTTTATTAAGGAAAAAATATTTTTATTAAGCTCTAGGCGTGGATTTTTAAAAATATTTTTATTAAGGACCATCTGAGCTCTAGGCGTGGATTTTTAAAAATATTTTTATTAAGGACCATCTGAGCTCTAGGCGTGGATTTTTAAAAATATTAAGGACCATCTGAGCTCTAGGCTTGGATTTTTAAAAACATTTTTTTTAACGACCATCTGAGCTCTAGGCGTGGATATTTAAAAATATTTTTATTAAGGACCATCTCTGCTCTAGGCGTGGATTTTTAAAAATATTTTTATTAAGGACCATCTGAGCTTTAGGCGTGGATTTTTAAAAATATTTTTATTAAGGACCATCTGAGCTTTAGGCGTGGATTTTTAAAAATATTTTTATTAAGGGCCATCTGAGCTCTAGGCGTGGATTTTTAAAAATATTTTTATTAGGGACCATCTGAGCTCTAAGCATGGATTTTTACAAATATTTTTATTAAGGACCATCTGAGCTCTAGGCGTGGATTTTAAGAAATATTTTCATTAAGGACTATAAAGGAACTATTATCAAGGAACTTATGGGCCTAGAATTTAAAAATAAGGACTATTACTGACTTTTCTTATTTAAAAAAATATATTTTCGCCCATGGAATATTTTTAATGGAGAAAAAAAAATCAAATATTTATTTATTTTTTATTTCCCAAGAATATTTTCTTATTTGGGTTATTCTTCCTTACATCTATGTAATACAAAATTTATGAACATGTTTTAACATGACGTGTGTTTTAAGATCTAATTTTTAACTAAATTATTCCTTATGATTTGTTACCAACAAATCAAATGGCAAATGCGAGAAAAAGTTATTGGTATAATTCAGTAGAATCGGCAGCCAAGTGGAACGGGTTGAAACTACGGCAGATCGGTAAATAATGCGCCATTGGCTATTCACAATTTCCAAGAGAGCGGCGTCTGAAAATAATTAAAAAATATTTAAAATTAAAAATAAAAATTGAAATTAAATTAATGGACAAAAGAAATTACTCAAGGCTGGATCGGGCACCAAACCAGTGGCATAGATTTTCATATCACCCAATGTGGGCTCCACATCAACACTATTCAGGGTCATAAAGGTGTGGCCATCACGTTCATACAGCTGGGCATAATGTTCCGATTTGGAGTCAATGTCAACTGGAAGAAAGAAAAAATATTTTAAATCTCTTTCCAATTTCCAAAATAATTTTTTTTTCTATAACTTACTTAACGAAATATTAAACAACCCCTTCGAAGAAAATCGGGCATTATTTATCACCACCTCTGCGCGATATTTCCCAGTTAGCTTTAGCAATGGCAATTGAAAGTGTACATTCAGTTTGACATCTTTACCCTTGCGTTCATAGTGCACCCTCTTAAATTCGGACTTTGATATCCCTGCAACAGTGATATTGCGTATCGCCGCCTTGCCTCGTATCAAATTATTTGAAAATTGCACATTTAATTTATTAATACGCATCGGATCAATGGGTGGTATATTCAGATCGGGTACTCCCTTGATGCTGGTGTGTATCATGTAATTGAAGGCATTTCGAATGCAATCATCAATGCTGTTGTCCTCGGGGCAGGAGGGAATGCCATCGGCTGGAAAAGGAAAACCAAAGAAAAATATTAACATCAAATATATATTTATTTTTAAATGCCTAGATTTAAAAAAACCTTAAAGATTTTCTCATTCATGTTCTTGTATAGGTCCTTAAAAATGTCTTCTTTAAAAATCCTGGGCTTGTATAGATCCTTAAAATGTCATCTATAGAAATCTTTGCCTTGTATAGGTCCTTAAAATGTGTTCTTAAAAAATATTTGCCTTGTATAGGTCCATAAAAATGTCTTCATTAAAAATCTTTGCCTTGTATAGGTCCTTAAAAATGCCATCTTTAAAAATCTTTGCATTGTATAGGTCCTTAAAATGTCTTCTTTAAAAATATTTGCCTTGTATAGGTCATTAAAAATGTCTTCTTCAAAAACCTTTGCCTTGTATAGGTCCTTAAAAATGTCTTCTTCAAAAACCTTTGCCTTGTATAGGTCCTTAAAATTGACTTCTTTAAAAAATCCACGCCTTATTGGTCCTTGCAAAATTTATCTTTAAAAAGTCTACGCCTAATTGGTCCTTGCAAAATTTATCTTTTAAAAGTCTACGCCTAATTGGTCCTTGAAAAAATGAATCTTTAAAAAATCCCCGCCTTATTTGTCCTTGAAAAAATGAATCTTTAAAAAATCCTCGCCTTATTGGTCCTTGAAAAAATGAATCTTTAAAAAATCCTCGCCTTATTGGTCCTTGAAAAAATGAATCTTTAAAAAATCCTCGCCTTATTGGTCCTTGAAAAAATGAATCTTTAAAAAATCCTCGCCTTATTGGTCCTTGAAAAAATTAATTTTTTAAAAATTCCCGCCTTATTGTTGGTCCTTGAAAAAATGAATCTTTAAAAAATCCTCGCCTTATTGGTCCTTAAAAAAATTAATCTTTTAAAAATTCCCGCCTTATTGTTGGTCCTTGAAAAAATGCATATTTAAAAAATCCACGCCTTGCTGGTCCTTAAAAAATTATTCTTTAAAAAATCCACGCCTTGCTGGTCCTTAAAAAATTATTCTTTAAAAAATCCACGCCTTGCTGGTCCTTGAAAAAATTATTCTTTAAAAAATCCACGCCTTGCTGGTCCTTGAAAAAATTATTCTTTAAAAAATCCACGCCTTGCTGGTCCTTGAAAAAATTATTCTTTGAAAAATCCACGCCTTGCTGGTCCTTGAAAAAATTATTCTTTGAAAAATCCACGCCTTGCTGGTCCTTGAAAAAATTATTCTTTGAAAAATCCACGCCTTGCTGGTCCTTGAAAAAATTATTCTTTAAAAAATCCACGCCTTGCTGGTCCTTGAAAAAATTATTCTTTAAAAAATCCACGCCTTGCTGGTCCTTGAAAAAATATTCTTTGAAAAATCCACGCCTTGCTGGTCCTTGAAAAAATATTCTTTGAAAAATCCACGCCTTGCTGGTCCTTGAGAAAATATTCTTTAAAAAATCCACGCCTTGCTGGTCCTTGAAAAAATTATTCTTTAAAAAATCCACGCCTTGCTGGTCCTTGAAAAAATTATTCTTTGAAAAATCCACGCCTTGCTGGTCCTTGAAAAAATTATTCTTTGAAAAATCCACGCCTTGCTGGTCCTTGAAAAAATATTCTTTGAAAAATCCACGCCTTGCTGGTTCTTGAAAAAATATTCTTTAAAAAATCCACGCCTTATTGGTCCTTAAAAAAATATTCTTTAAAAAATCCACGCCTTGCTGGTCCTTGAAAAAATTATTCTTTAAAAAATCCACGCCTTGCTGGTCCTTAAAAAAAATATTCTTTAAAAAATCCACGCCTTGCTGGTCCTTGAAAAAAATTATTCCTAAAAAAATCCACGCCTTGCTGGTCCTTAAAAAAATATTCTTTGAAAAATCCACGCCTTATTGGTCCTTAAAAAAATGAATCTTTAAAAAATCCACACCTTGCTTGTCCTTAAAAAAATTATTCTTTAAAAAATCCACGCCTTGCTGGTCCTTAAAAAAAATATATTCTTTAAAAAATCCACGCCTTATTGATCCATAAAAAAATATTCTTTAAAAAATGCACGCCTATTGTTCTGTTTGTAACAATTATTCTTTAAAAAATCCTCAAAAAATTATTTTGATTTAATCCCCATATAAGTTGCTGCACTCTAATATCTAATACGTTTTCAATCCATTTGTATGCCATGTCACAATAATAACTAATTGTTTCCTACAATTGTTGTTAACAAACCAGAATTATTATCACAATGCAGCGCCGCACTCAACAAATAAACTCAAAAGATAGAGTCATTTTAGCATTTCCATGTGGTGGAAGTGGTGTTGGTAATGTGATAAATTATTCATTTTCATTTTTCCTGTCGGCGTCTTTTCGCTTTCTTCTGCTTTATCTCCTATTACTGAGTTCGCCTCGACTTTATAGATTTTTAAATATTTAAATTGCTAGCATTTGCGATTAGGGTTTTGTTCTTGTTTGTGTAGAATATTTGATTTTTCTTAAGAGGTTTATTGCTTTGCTTAAATGTTTGTAAATGCCCAATGAGAATATTTATTCAAATATTGAGGTTAATTTTAGAATGTGTAACCCCCTGATGTCACTCTTGTAGCAATCTTGTAAAATGAATATCATAAAAATGTTGTAACAACACAATCTGTTGCATATTTTCTTTGTAAGTTGTAAGGGGATGTATGTTTTACATCAATTTTATAATTTATATAAATATTATTTTTAATGGGTACAATGTTTATGGTAATTCTAGAGCTTGAGTTTCGCATGGTTTTGTTCC
>NW_026887044.1:0-84240 GCF_032173495.1 Musca vetustissima | reverse complement strand
GAACAGGCGCAGTATTCGCTTTGGCGGATATACTCAAGAAGTACAAAGCCGATATTATTGCCTTACAGGAAATGCGATGGAATGTGCGCACGTTGTACAGAACAGGCGACAGTCGTAAGTAAATCAGACGATTACGCCCTGTATTATAGCTGCCATGAAACGAGACATGATTTTGGCTGCGAATGTATGGTTAACAGGAGAATAAAGGACCTTGTCTCCAGATTCACTCCAGTAGATGAGCGAATTGCTATAAGCCGTATAAAAGCGAAGTTCTTTTACATCAGTCTAATTTGCGCCCATGCTCTGACCGAAGATAAAGATGAACAGACCAAAGACATATTTTACGAGCGCGTAGAAACAGCATATGACCGTTGCCCTGGCCATGACATTAAAATTCTGCTAGGAGATTTTAATGCAAAACTCGGAAGGAAAAATATCTTTGGCCCCACCGTCGGAAAATTAAGCCTTCATGAAGAAACATCCGACAACGGTATGAGGTTGATTGACTTCGCGGCAGCAAAAAACATGGTAGTTAACAGCACCAGATTCAAGCATCTCGATATACACAAGGCCACCCGGATTTCTCCTGATCACACAAGGAGAAATCAAATTGATCATGTTGTGATAGACGGAAAGCATTCATCCAGTGTTTTAGACGTCCGATCGATCCGAGGAGCGAATATCGATTCGGACAATTACCTTGTGGCAGCCAAGGTACGCACCCGTCTTAATGTTGCAGCAAAGGTGCGATCTAATAGAACACGGAAACTCGACGTCGAAAAGCTGCAAACACAACAGGTAGCCGAGGCCTACTTCGCTCAACTTACCCATCTGCTTGAAGAAAGCACTTCTTGTCCCGATAATAGTATAGAAGCACAATGGCAAAGAATTGCCCAAGAAGATACCCCAGAACCAATAAGAGATGATGGTATAGAGTGTATACCACCTAGCCAAGATGAGGTCATAAAAGCAATTAATCGGCTCAAGAACAACAAAGCAGCAGGAGCCGATGGGTTACCAGTCGAACTATTCAAGTCTGGTGGCCAGATGCTGGTCAGGAGCATGCACCAGCTGATTAGCACAATTTGGTTAGATGAATGCATGCCCAGTGATTGGAACGTCAGCATCCTGTGTCCCGTGCACAAAAAATGAGACAAGACGATATGTGCCAACTATAGAGGAATAAGTCTCCTTCCCATCGCATATAAAGTGCTATCCAGTGTGCTGTGTGAACGATTGAAGCCAATGGTCAATGACATCATCGGACCATACCAATGCGGCTTCAGACCTGGCAAATCCACCATTGACCAGATTTTCACTCTGCGCCAAATCCTGGAAAAGACCCACAAAAAACACATCGACACATACCACCTATTTGTCGACTATAAAGCCACATTCGACAGTCCTATCCGTTCACAGGTGTTTAAAGTCATGTCTTCGTTCGGCATTCCTGCAAAATTAATACGGTTATGCAGGATAACTTTAAGCGGCACAAGGTCAGCAGTTAAAGTTGAAAATTAAAAAAAATTTTTAAATTTTTTTTAGAAAATTAATTTTTTAAAAAAATTCACGCCTTGTTTGGGCCTTTGAAAATTAAATTTTTAAAAAAATCCACGCCTTGGTTGGGCCTTTGAAAATTAAATTTTTAAAAAAATCCACGCCTTGGTTTGGCCTTTGAAAATAACATTTAAAAAAAATCACGCCTTGGTTGGGCCATTGAAAATTAAATTTTTAAAAAAAATCCACGCCTTAGTTGGGCCTTTGAAAATTAAATTTTTAAAAAAATCCACGCCTTGGTTGGGCCTTTAAAAATTAAATTTTTAAAAAAATCCACGCCTTGGTTGGGCCTTTGAAAATTAAATTTTTAAAAAAAATCCACGCCTTGGTTGGGCCTTTAAAAATTAAATTTTTAAAAAAATCCACGCCTTGGTTGGGCCTTTGAAAATAAAATTTTTAAAAAAATCCACGCCTTGGTTGGGCCTTTGAATATTATGTTTTTCAAAAAATTCACGCCTTAGATGCCTAGGTTGGGCGTTTGAAAATTGAATTTTAAAAAATCCACGCCTTAGTGCATTACATTAAATCGGACGAAAATATATATGGGAGCTATATCTAAATCTGACCCGACTTTCTCGAAACTCGATACACGTCATTCTAGACTTAATTCAGTATCCTATGCCAAATATCGTGCAAATCGAAAGATATATAGGTGCATATATATATTTGGTGCAGCATTTACAAAAAATCGGACGAAACTATATATGGGAGCTATATCTAAATCTGAACCGATTTTCTCGAAACTTAACAAACGTCATTCTAGACTTAATTCATTATCCTATGCCAAATTTCGTCCAAACCGAATGATATATAGGGACTTTGGTGCACCATTTACCTTAAATCGGACGAAAATATATATGGGAGCTATATCTAAATTTGAACCGATTTTTCCCAATTTCAATAGGGTACGTCCTTGGGCCAAATAAGTGACTTATTCCAAATTTCATCCAAATCGGATCATAAATGCGACCTGTACTTTGTTCACAAAAATACATGGACGGACGGACGGACATGCGTAAATCGACTCAGTAAGTAATTCTATGCATATTCTCAAAAAGAACCATGTGTCTATCTCGTTTCCGTTTGCCTGTTACAAACATATGCACAATGGCATAATACCCTGTACCACAGTGTGGTGAAGGGTATAAAAATATTAAGACTAGGTAGGTTCGCCCTTTGAAAATTTAACTTAAAAAATATTAGGCCTAGTTGGGCCTTTAAAAGCTAGGTAGGTTCACCCTTTGAAAATTTATTTTTAAAAAATCCACGCCTTAATTGCCTTTGAAAAATTAATTTTGAAAAATTCACGCCTAGTTTTGTTTGATTTGGCTTTGATAAATTTATATGCTTTCAATACTTCTCACCTCCCCTTCTATTCTTGTTTACCGATTCAGTTCTCATATTGTATAATCAGTTTGTCCCTCCGCTTTATTTTTTTTTGTCTTTACTTCAGTAGCTGTTCGGAATAATGTATGCAAATTAGAACGCTTTCTCCCAATGCCAAATTCGGCTTATAAATATTCTTATTAGAAGAAACGTCACTGACCGACGTGAGTAAAATTGAAAGTAGTTTCGAACAAAAACATAAACAAAACCAAAAACAACAACAACAAACACAGCAATACCGATAAAATAAATTTTATATTTTATTCCAACCTGCCAGAGTGGTTAACAGCCTACAAATCTGAATTGTTCTTTATAAAACTGTAATGATAGGCAACATTGGCATAACCATCGGGAAAACGTGAACCACAACCACCCACGACAAAGTTCGTGACACCAACAAGTTCATTATTGTACACAGCCGGTCCGCCGGAATCTCCGCCACACACACCATTACCATTGCGGGGGGCTAGGCACAATACCGTGCCGGACACTGTCCACAAACGGCGTCTACAATTTGTGTGGGAAAGGGCAGTCATTGTGGTGTATTGCAGCTCATTGGGTGTTGAACCTGAGTTACGTAAAAGACCCCAACCGGAGGTTACCACAGCTGTGCCATCAGCCGGTGCCTTACGGGCAATGGTAATGTTTTTTATATTGTCCGAAAATTCCAAAGGTTTTGACAGCTTCAGCAGGGCTATGTCATTGTCCGAACGGCGATAAGAGGGATGGATCTTGACCTCGGAGATTCCAACCACTTCACCACCACTATTGTAAAATCGGCTACCTACACGAACATTTAACCGGGATGCGGGAATGCTAAATTCGGAGGAAAAGGAAGATATATAAAAAAATTCTCGAAATTTTTTGTATTCCGTCGAAAAACTTACGGTCTAGGTCGTATACCAGAGCTAACACAATGGGCCGCTGTTACCACATAATTAGAAGAAATAATCGAACCACCACAGGTGAAGCTTTTACCAATATTCAAGGCCACCTGATATGGAAATTGACCATCTTTGGCCGTTGAACCAGCCACAATACGTGGATCGGGAATTACCGAACTTGTAACATTATTTGCGGCAAATACTCCAGGGGCCACAAAATAAATCACACCCACCATTAGAGTTAAAAAGAAATTCGATACTAATTTTCCGCTACTCATTTTCGAATTTTATTCCGAACAATATTAATGAGCCCCACACCGATTCAGAGCTTTATATACTCCCACCAACCATTTCCATGGGAATGTTATTGGATTTTGAAATGTTTATCGGATATTTGTCAACAATTATTGTTGTTGTTGTTGTGTTTCGCTATTTTCTTAAAGACATTGGAAATATGAAATCATCCGGCCGGTAATTAGTGTCGTTCGTCTTTACAAGGGTGGGGTCACCGCCACGTTCAGAAGATAAGACGAGTTAGAAAAATGGAAAATCTGTACTTTTTGTTTTGGCTGTTCAATGGTGAAATCATTTTCATTTCAATACATTAGGTATTCAATATTTTTTCCAAGGCCAAGGATCGATTTTTTTCAAATTAGATTTTCAAAGCCTAGGCGTGGATTTTTTTCAAATTAGATTTTCAAAGCCTAGGCGTGGATTTTTTAAAATTAGATTTTCAAAGCCTAGGCGTGGATTTTTTCAAATTTGATTTTCAAAGCCTAGGCGTGGATTTTTTAAAATTAGATTTTCAAAGCCTAGGCGTGGATTTTTTCACATTAGATTTTCAAAGCCTAGGCGTGGATTTTTTCAAATTAGATTTTCAAAGCCTAGGCGTGGATTTTTTCAAATTAGATTTTCAAAACCTAGGCGTGGATTGTTTCAAATTAGATTTTCAAAGGGTAAACCTAGGCGTGTGTTTTTTCAAATTCGATTTTCAAAGGGTAAACCAAGGCGTGGATTTTTTCAAATTGGATTTTCAAAGGGTAAACCTAGGCGTGGATTTTTCAAATTAGATTTTCAAAGGGTAAAACTAGGCGGGGATTTTTTCAAATTAGATTTTCAAAGGGTAAACCTAGGCGTGGATTTTTTCAAATTAGATTTTCAAAGGGTAAACCTAGGCGTGGATTTTTTCAAATTAGATTTTCAAAACCTAGGCGTGGATTTTTTCAAATTAGATTTTCAAAAAACTTAGGCGTGGATTTTTTCAAATTAGATTTTTATAAGGGTAAACCTAGGCATGGATTTTTTCAAATTAGATTTTCAAAGGGTAAACATAGGCATGGATTTTTTCAAATTAGATTTTCAAAGGATAAACCAAGGCGTGGATTTTTTCAAATTGGATTTTCAAAATGTAAACCCAAAAATTAGATTTTCAAAGGGTAAATCTAGGTGTGGATTTTTTTCAAATTAGATTTTCAAAGGCTAAACCTAGGTGTGGATTTTTTTCAAATTAGATTTTTTAAATTAATTTTTCAAATTTAAGATCTAGGCCTGGATTTTTTTTATAAACTTTTTTTGATTAATTTTTCAAAGGTAAGTCCTATGTCCGGATTATTTATTTCTCCTCAATTTAATTTACAAATCAGAATTCAATATAATCCAATCTCTATAATATGCCACGCTAGCATAACCATCGGGATATTCAGAACCACAGTCACCATAGATAACATTGGTAACACCTACCAATTCACCATTATATACCGCCGGACCACCTGAATCACCTTCACAAGCTCCATTGCCACCACGGGGGGCCAAACAAATTCGAGATTTCGGAGAATAACCTAACAACGCATTGCATTTCTCATGACTGATGGCGGTCAGGGTGGTGTATAACAAATTCTTTGATTTCAAACCTCCTTCACGTACATTTCCCCAACCGGCTATCACCACTGAAGCACCTTCTGGTGGATCTTGTGATGCCAAGGATATTGGTTTAATGGTTTCCCCGAACTTTAAGGGTTTTTCCAATTTCACCAGCGCAATATCATTTTCCGAATCATCATAGTCCGGATGGACTATAATCTGGGAAATGCGCAACATTTGACCACCACGAGCGAGGTGGGTGCTGCCGGCCTTTACAATGACACTAGCAATTGATTTTCTGTTAAATAGAAGAAAATTATGGAACTCAGTACACTTTATGTCTCCGAGGCTAATATGACATTCTTACTTAACCGGTGGCAATCCCGAGGTCACACAGTGGGCCGCTGTCAAAATATAATTTTCGGATATTATTGAACCTCCACACAAAGAGCCGCTTGTTGATCGAACAGCCACCTGATGGGGAAATTGTCTCTCCAAAGCCATATTTCCACGCACAATTCTTGGTTGAGGATAGAACACGTCACCGCTCACGACGCTGTGGCCTATCCACAAAAGAAGCATAAGAAGGGAGTGGCTAAAGGTTTTCCGGAAAACATTGCTATGCGTTTTTCTGGGAGATGAGAATAAACTGAATTTCAATGCCATTCTAGGGGTCTTTTTATATTGGTGTCCCAATATAATTAATGAGTTTCGAGCCAGACAGTGCTGTAATAATTAAGAGCGTCTGGTCTAACACTCAATCACAAAGAAATTATCTTAATTTGTTGTTAAATAAATTCTTATCGGTATTTCAATTGCGTAAAAACACAAGATTGTTATAATTGATGGGGATGGTATTGGGGGGAACCCTACCTTTGAAAATATCGGTTTAAAAAATCTACGCCTAGGTATATCCTTTGATAAATCGGCTTAAAAAATCTACGCCAACGTCTCCCCTTTGAAAATTAGATTAATTAAAATATACGCCTAGGACTACCCTTTGAAAAATCGATTTAAAAAAATCTACGCCTAGGTCTACCCTTTGAAAAATCGATTTAAAAAAATCTACGCCTAGGCCGACCCTTTGAAAAATCGATTTAAAAAAAAAAATTACGCCTAGGTCTACCCTTTGAAAAATCGATTTAAAAAAAAAATTACGCCTAGGTCTACCCTTTGAAAATCTATTTAAAAAAAGCTACCCCTAGCTCTACACTTTGATAAATCGGTTTAAAAAAATCTACGCCTAGGCCGTCCCTTTCAAAAATAGATTTAAAAAATCCACGCCTAGGCCTACCTTTTGAAAAATCGACTTAAAAAAACAACCCTAGGTCTACCCTTTGAAAAATCGAATAAAAAAAATTACGCCTATGTCTACCATTTGAAAATCGATTTAAAAAAGCTACGCTTAGGTCTACCCTTTGTAAAATAGATTTAAAAAAATCTGAGCCTAGGCCGACCCTTTGAAAAATCGATTTGGAAAAATCAACTCCTAGGTCTACCCTTTGAAAAATCGAATAAAAAAAATTTCGCCAAGGTCTACCATTTGAAAAATCGATTTAAAAAAATTTAAGTCTATGCCGACCCTTTGAATAATCGATTAAAAAATTTACGCCTAGATCTACCCTTTGAAAATCGATTTACAAAAAGCTACGCCTAGGTCTACCCTTTGAAAATCGATTTAAAAAAAGCTACGCCTAGGTCTAGCTTGGCCACGCCCAGGTTTGACCTTTAAAAAATCCACGCCCAGGTTTGGCCTTTAAAAAATCCACGCCCAGGTTTGGCCTTTAAAAAATCCACGCCCAGGTTTGGCCTTTAAAAAATCCACGCCCAGGTTTGGCCTTTAAAAAATCCACGCCCAGGTTTGGCCTTAAAAAATCCACGCCCAGGTTTGGCCTTTAAAAAATTCACGCCGAGGTTTGGCCTTAAAAAATCCACGCCTAGGTTTGGCCCTATAAAAACTCCACGCCTAGGTTTGGCCTTTAAAAAATCCACGCCTAGGTTTGGCCTTTAAAAAATCCACGCCTAGGTTTGGCCCTTAAAAAATCCACGCCTAGGTTTGGCCTTTAAAAAATCCACGCCTAAAAAATTAATTTGAAAATCCTAAACCCTATATGTGACCTTAAAAAATTAATTTAAAAATCGACACCTCGGTTTGACCTCTTCAAATTAATTTTAAAAAACTCTAAGCCTTATTTGGCCTTTGAAAAAAATCCAGGCCAATCTGTGGCCTTTAAAAAAATAATTAGAAAAATCCCCGTCCATCTGTGCCTTTGAAAGATTGAAAAATATTTTAAAAATTGTTATTTCTGATTTTTCTTCTTTATTCTTAAATACTCTCTGTTATATCGATTGTATCAATTTTGTATCACTTTCTTAGTTTAAGGTAAATTGGTATTATGCCTCAACCAATCCCTAAAATATGCCACACTGGCAAATCCATCGGGATTATAAGAACCACAACCACCCACAATGTAGTTGGTAACTCCGACCAATTCATTTTTATATACCGCCGGTCCACCAGAATCACCCTTGCACACACCATTATTATTGGTATGGGCCAGACACAAAATGGACTCGTGCACCCCATACATATACCGACCACAATCTTCACTTTTCACCGCCATCAAGGTGTTGTACTGCAAATATTTCGTAGTGTTGCCACCATTCTTTGTCATACCCCAACCGGATGTCAGGATGGGTACTCCCGTTGGAGGATCACGTTTAGCCAAGGCTATGGCCTTTACTTTGCTGTTTAGTCTTAGCGGTTGGGCTAGCTTCACCACGGCAATATCAAAATCCGTACCATCATATTGGGGATGTACTGTTACCTCCGATACACGTACCAACTGGCCACCCTGATCAGTGTCACGGCTTCCGGCACGCACGGACAAAAATTGTAGTGGAATTCTGAAACGAAAAATAATTATTTCTGATTTTGTAATTTTTCTCTTCGGAACCCCTTACATCACTGGCGGTTTTCCGATCATAACACAATGGGCTGCAGTTACAATATATGTCGATGTCAGTATGGAACCACCACAATTGTGTTGGTTGAGAAATTTCAATGAGACCTGGTGGGGAAATTGACCCTCACTGGCGGTGGCACCACCCACAATACGAGATTGTGGATAGTACACCTGTGGTTTCTTGGAAGCACCCCTGACTGCTTCCGCGAGCAACAGCAGTGGCAGCAGGAGCAACACTTGTCGTTTAATCAAATAAGCGATAAACATTGTTGTTTTCCTTTACTTCCTGATGGTGTTATTGATCACCAAAACAAAAGATGATGGCAATTTTTGTGAAGGTTGTCAGGGGTTTTATAGCTAAAATTTCGTCGTTCTTGATGAGCTAACTTCTTGCCCTTATCGGTAATTACATAAGATTTTTTTTTTGCTTAAATTTACAAAGTCATTAACTTGCGAAAAAATGAATACAAAGTAGCAATTATTGATAAATGTCGAGAGGGCCGCATCGATTTCCGGGTATATTGGGAAATTAAAAATGCATTTTAAAAAATCAAGGCCTAGATTTACCCTTTGAAAAATCTAGGCCTTGATTTTTTAAATTTTAGATTTTTCTTCAACGATGAGCTGGAGGTCTTCTTCATAGAAGAGCTGGAGGTCTTCTTCATAGAAGAGCTGGAGGTCTTCTTCATAGAAGAGCTGGAGGTCTTCTTCATAGAAGAGCTGGAGGTCTTCTTCATAGAAGAGCTGGAGGTCTTCTTCATAGAAGAGCTGGAGGTCTTCTTCATAGAAAAAAAAAAATAATTTAAAAAATCCACGCCGTTTTTAGGGTTTTGAAAATTTAAAAACACAAAAATCCACGCCTTGGGCCCAACCAAGGAAATTGAATTTTAAAAAATCCACGCCTTGCTTGGGCCTTGAAAATATAATTAAAAAAAATCCCCGCCTTGAATGGGCCTTGAAAAAAATCTAAAAAAATCCACACTAATTTATATATTTTTCTTTTCGTTTCAGAAAACTTAGGTGAGTTGATATACCTTACCTGACCTATTACCACTCAGATTACAATGTGAGTATAAAGACATTATCTATGGAATATCAGGGTTCAGAATATTTTATTTTTATTAAAATGTCATGTCCACGAAGTTTTCAAAACTCCGCCATTTTGTTATATAGATCTGAGATGGTCTTCACTAAGTTTCCACCCCTTATTCTCTCCTGCAACCAATTGCGAAAGAACGCCACACTGGCATAGGCATCCGGATTTGTGGTACCACAACTTCGTACCATATAATTTGTAACCCCTACCAATTCCCCATTATATACCGCAGGGCCGCCAGAATCACCATCACATACACCATTCCCCTGGCTATGAGCCAGACAAATAACCGATTCTGGAATGGCTGGTAAACGGCGACTACAATCCAAACTAGTCAAGGCCATGAGGGTATTATAACGTAAGGCATTGACCACAGTTCCATTACTGCTGGTACGACCCCATCCGGAAGTAACAACTGGTACTCCGCTGGGTGGTTCATGTGTAGCCAAGGGTACGGCATTTACTCTCGTATTAAACAACAAAGGTTCGGAGAGCTGTATCAATCCTATATCATTATCAAAATCTTTATAATCCGCATGGACATAGGTTTCGGCGGCTTGTCTCACTTGGCCACCATAAAATATGAAACGGCTACCGGCACGAACACTTACCAAGGAGGCGGGAAGTCTGAAGGGGAGAAAAATAAGTAATTAAATAAGAAATTTTAATTTACCTTTCATTCCGAACATACTTTTGTTCTGGTGTTCCCATGGTCAGACAATGAGCCGCTGTCACCACAAAAGTCTCCGATATTATGCTGCCACCACAAACATGGGCACCACCCCATCTTACGGAAACCTGATAGGGAAATTGGCCATCTCGGGCTACGGCTCCACCAACAATACGGCCTTCAGGATGGAATGGTTGAACATTTGTTGCCTCCGAGTAGTAATGCAGCAAAGTTACGAGGCCAATTAAAATCGGAAATAATCTGACGTACATTCTCCACGGTTATATGTGAACTACTGCAAAAGTATATCTCTTCCATGTCTATAAATATCAAAATAAGTGTCGAACCACTCAAAATATCAAGATTTGTGTCAATATAATTATTCGGACTATTCGACATGCGTTATGAGGAGGGTAATAGGGTGTATAGGTAAAAATATAAAAGGGGTATTTTTTTTAAGAAGAATGCTCGAGGTGTTCTTCAGAGAAAAGCTGAAGGTCTTTTTCATAGAAGAACTGGAAGTCCTCTTCATTGAACAGCTGGAGGTCCTCTTCATTGAACAGCTGGAGGCCTTCTTCATTAATGAGCTGGAGGTCTTCTTCATTGAAGAGCTGCAGGTCTTGTTCGTAGAAGGCCAGAAGGTCTTCTTCATAGAAGGCCAGAAGGTCTTCTTCATAGAAGGCCAGAAGGTCTTCTTCATAGAAGGCCAGAAGGTCTTCTTCATAGAAGGCCAGAAGGTCTTCTTCTTAGAAGGCCAGAAGGTCTTCTTCATAGAAGGCCAGAAGGTCTTCTTCTTAGAAGGCCAGAAGGTCTTCTTCTTAGAAGGCCAGAAGGTCTTCTTCATAGAAGGCCAGAAGGTCTTCTTCATAGAAGGCCAGAAGGTCTTCTTCATAGAAGGCCAGAAGGTCTTCTTCATAGAAGGCCAGAAGGTCTTCTTCATAGAAGGCCAGAAGGTCTTCTTCATAGAAGGCCAGAAGGTCTTCTTCATAGAAGGCCAGAAGGTCTTCTTCATAGAAGGCCAGAAGGTCTTCTTCATAGAAGGCCAGAAGGTCTTCTTCATAGAAGGCCAGAAGGTCTTCTTCATAGAAGGCCAGAAGGTCTTCTTCATATAAGGCCAGAAGGTCTTCTTCATAGAAGGCCAGAAGGTCTTCTTCATAGAAGGCCAGAAGGTCTTCTTCATAGAAGGCCAGAAGGTCTTCTTCATAGAAGGCCAGAAGGTCTTCTTCATAGAAGGCCAGAAGATCTTCTTCAAAGAAGACGAGAAGGTATTCTTCATAGAGGTCGAGAAGGTCTTCTTCATAGAAGGCCAGAAGGTAGAGAGCCAGAAGGTCTTCTTCAGAAGGCCAGAAGGTCTTTCTTCATAGAAGGCTTCATAGAAGGCCAGAATAGGTCTTCTTCATAGAAGGCCAGAAGAGAGCCAGAAGGTCTTCTTCATAGAAGGCCGGAAGGTCTTCTTCTTAGAAGGCCAGAAGGTCTTCTTCATAGAAGGCCAGAAGGTCTTCTTCATAGAAGGCCAGAAGGTCTTCTTCATAGAAGGCCAGAAGGTCTTCTTCATAGAAGGCCAGAAGGTCTTCTTCATAGAAGGCCAGAAGGTCTTCTTCTTAGAAGGCCAGAAGGTCTTCTTCATAGAAGGCCAGAAGATCTTCTTCTTAGAAGGCCAGAAGATCTTCTTCTTAGAAGGCCAGAAGGTCGTCTTCATAGAAGGTCTTCTTCATAGAGAGCCAGAAGGTCTGGAGGTCTTCTTCGTAGTAGAGCTGGAGGTCTTCTTCATTGAAGAGCTGAAAGTCTTCTTCATTTTCAGATACTTTAATATTTTTGGAAGCATAACCTCCTCCCTCATTCATATTCGAACCATTCAACCTACCATTGATTCGCTTACATCTCCGCCACCCCAACCTGTAGTGACTCGTTCAGACACTTTTGAAACATACTTTGTGATAAGTATTTTTATGGCGTCTGCCCTGCAGCAGCTGTCTGTAATTAATTTTCAATAATGTCTAGGTTTTAAGTGTGCAGACCCTCCCTATATAAAGTACTCGTCAGGGTGAGATTCTGTTAGTGATTTCTTTTAACTGCAAGCAATGCTTAAGGGCTTAGTTTTGAATTTAATCCTCGGAACTGTTCTGTTGACCTACTCTGAGGCTCAACGTCCCCAACCGCGCATACTTGGTGGTTCTAATGCCAATGAACGGCAATTTCCCTATCAGGTCTCGTTGCGCTGGGGTGGATCACATGTTTGTGGTGGTAGCATAATTTCCCCAAATTATATTGTGACGGCCGCCCATTGTCTGGCCCGGGGATATATGACGTAAGTCGGAATTAAATTGTATGAAAAATTTAAATAGTCTTATTTTTCGATTTCCTTTGAAGCCTCCCTCCCTCGTACATAACCATACGTGCTGGCAGCCGTTTAGCCAACCAAGGTGGCCAGGTACGACAAGCCGAATGGACTTACATCCACCCCGATTACAATCCATTCAGCAACGACATTGGTGTGGTAAAGCTATCCAAACCTTTGGAGTTCAATGAAGATGTAAAGGCCATACCATTAGCCTCTAGTGATCCACCTTCGGGAGCACCTGTCATAATTTCAGGATGGGGTCGTACCAGCAATAATGGTACCGTTGTTAACAGATTGCAGCACATAACCTTAAGCGCATTGACTAGCAGTGATTGTCGTCAGCGTTTAGTGGGAATTGCGGATTCAATAATTTGTCTTGAGCACGACATTGGTAGTGGAGCTTGCCGCGGTGATTCTGGTGGTCCAGCTGTTTATAATGGCCAATTGGTTGGACTGGCCAATACTGTTGTGAGGAGGTGTGGAACGGCTAATCCGGATACTTATACCAGTGTGGCTTATCATGCGGAATGGTTGAGGGAGAATACCGATGTATGACATTTGAATAGCAAACATTATGAATATGCTAAATAAAGGACCAATTCTGATGTTAACAGATTTATAGTATTTTAAAATAAACCTAGAGGTATTCATCAGTGAAGACCTGAAACCAGGAAGTCTTCTTTATTGAAGGGCCGGAAAGAGGTCTTCTTCATCGAAGAGCTGTGAAGAAGAATAGAAGAGCTGAAGGTATTCTTCATAGAAGAGCGGAAGGTACTCCTCATAGAAGAGCTGATAGTATTCTTCATAGAAGAGTTGAAGATCTTCTTCATAGAAGAGTTGAAGGTCTTCTTCATCGAAGGTCTGAAGGTCTTCTTCATCGAAGATCTGCAGGTCTTTTTCATAGAAGAGCTGCAGGTCTTCTTTCATAGAAGAGCTGAAGGTCTTCTCTTATAGAAGAACTGAAGGTGTTCTTTCATAGAAGAGCTGAAGTTCTTCTTCATCGAAGAGCTGAAGGTCTTCTTCATCGAAGAACTGAAGATATTCTTTCATAGAAGAGCTGAAGGTCTTCATCATCGAAGATCTGAAGGTCTTCTTCATCAAGGAGCTGAAGGTCTTCTTCTTCGATGAACTCCTTCATCGAAGAGCTGAAGGTCTTCTTTCATAGAAGAGCTGAAGGTCTTCTTTCATAGAAGAGCTGAAGGTCTTCTTTCATAGAAGAGCTGAAGGTCTTCTTTCATAGAAGAGCTGAAGGTCTTCTTCATCAAGGTGCTGAAGGTCTTTTAGATAGAAGAGCTGAAAGTCTTCTTTATCGAAGGCCAGGTGAACGTGTTTACGAATGATCTAAAGGTCTGCTTCTTCGATAAAATATCAGAATATCTAGATGGTCGGGTTCTTCCACAGATCAGAAGTATGGAAAGTTATGTGGAAGTGTTAGTAGATTAATGTTTGCAGAAGATGAAGGCCAGATGGTCTTTTAGGTAGAAGGCCAGATGGTCTTTTAGATAGAAGGCCAGATGGCCTTTTAGATAGAATAACTGAAAGTCGTCTTTATCGAAGGCCATATGAACGTGTTTACGAATGATCTGAAGGTCTGCTTCTTCGATAAAATATCAGAATATCTAGATGGTCGGTCCTGATGTTATTTTCCTTTATAGCCGACCTGAAATTCCCTTGTATAAAATACCCGACCTCCTCTAGAAAACAAAAACCACTATTTTGAATAATCAGTTTATTGGTGTACCATAACTCGAACATCTAATCCTCCTCCCAAATACACCTCTCAGTCCCTCGAATTACTTATCAACCAATTATGATGATATGCGACACTGGCAAATCCATCCGAGTTTGTGGTACCACATTTATCCACCACATAGTTGGTAACGCCAATCAATTGGTTGCGGTACACAGCTGGGCCACCCGAATCACCACTACATACACCATTACCCGAGCCATGGGCTAAACATAATACCGACTCAGGAGTTCTTGGTCCACAATCCTTATTACGGCGGGCCATTAACGTAATATATTGTAAATATTTCGGTGTAGAACCGCCGCCGGTGCGTGTAAAACCCCAACCGGAGGTTATAACCGGAATTCCAGTGGCCGGTTCATGAGTTGCCAATTCGATGGCTTTAACTTTGTCATTAAATTCCAATGGTTTGGATAGTTTAACCAAGGCTATATCGTTATCGTAGCGCTTATAATCGGGATGAATTTTCAGTTGCGATGCCTGTATGACTTGACCTCCATGGGTCTTGTCACGGCTGCCGGCACGTATGCTTATGTGGTCGGCGGGGAAACTATTGAAAAGAGGAATTTATTTTTATTTTATTAATCTCCTAAAAATATGTCCTGCTTACGCTTCTGGTGGTGATCCTCGAGTCACACAATGTGCCGCAGTCACAATGTATGTGGGCGAGATAATGCTACCACCACAAACATGAGTTCCACCCCAACGCAGCGATACCTGATGGGGAAATTGTCCTTCACTGGCAGTGGCTCCACCTACTATACGTGATTGTGGAAAAAATGGTGTGGGCCTGACGTAGGCTTTTGCACTACCGACGCCAACTAGCAGGCCGAGTAGAAATATTTTTTGAAAAGCGATTAAGATAGACATTTTCGTAATCATGAACACTATATGAGCTCCAGCTTATTTATATTGTAAATAAACGTCGATTTTGTTATACAATATACAATTCTTCGAAAAACAAGGTTACTTGTAATTAGAGCGCTACGAAATTCTGCAACAATAAAAACATGTAATGAAGAAAATCTGAAAGCTATTAAAAAGATCCACATTCTAAAGGTTTTGCAAATAAAATAACTTCTACGAAAAAAATAATATAGGATATGTATTAACCTTCTTTAAAAGAAGTCCTATATTTCTTCTAGAATTGTTGACACAAATACAAGATAAATCTGATCTTCGCTAGACTTTCTTTAATGAAGTCCTCTTGGTATTCTATTCAGAGACACTTCTGTATCTATTTTAATATAAGGTCCTATATGTATCCCATATAAAATTTCTGGTAGATACCTAGAAGTGCGCCCTCTTTGTTTCCTATGAGGAATTCATGGTTGTCTTTAAATAAGACCTGTTACCTTCCTACTACAAAATTTACATCTTGACATATTATAAAGAATTTATTTTTAGTCTCCTATTAAAATATTATAACAGCAGTCCTCTATGCCTCCTATATACAAATTCTGATAGTTACATATAAATTTGCCCCGTATCTCTTATAAAGACTGTAATTTTCTGTAAACAACGTTTATAGGTTCTCCATAAAAAAGCATTTTGAACGTCTACAAAGGGTAACCCTTAGCTTTTTAATATGAAGATCTTTTGGAGTTTTTTAAAGAAGTCTTATATAAAATGGTTTTGTATACGATTTTAGTAATTTCTGTAAAAGCGGCCTTTGGCTATAGTAGGTGATTTATGGCCATTCGATTAAAATCGTATCATATTAAATAGTATTTCAAATTAGAGTTAGGTGGCGCTTTTCGTGTTTGTGTCTACACTACAAATACACACTTTCACGGTTTGTGCCTTTAGTATCGATCACAGGGTGCTCCCACCTTTCGGTTTGTGTCTACGCGACATACACAGCGTCAACTTCCGAATATCTATATTACGAAGCGGAAGTTATTTCCTTCTATGAAATAGACCATCTGAAGAAAACCGTTTGAACTTCCACGAAGCGGACCTTCTATCCTTTTTTAGAAGAACAGCTTATGGGCCTTCTATGAAGAAGACCTTCTGGCCTTCTATGAAGAAGACCTTCTGGCTTTCTATGAAGAAGGCCTTCTGGCTTTCTATGAAGAAGGCCTTCTGGCCTTTCATAAAGCAGACCTTCTGGCCTTCTATAATGAAGACCTTTTGGCCTTCTATGATGAAGACCTTCAGGCCTTCTATGAAGAAGACCTTCTGGCCTTCTATGAAGAAGACCTTCTATGAAGAAGACCTTATGGCTTTCTATGAAGAAGGCCTTCTGGCTTTCTATGAAGAAGGCCTTCTGGCCTTTCATAAAGCAGACCTTCTGGCCTTCTATAATGAAGACCTTTTGGCCTTCTATGATGAAGACCTTTTGGCCTTCTATAATGAAGACCTTCAGGCCTTCTATGATGAAGACCTTCTGGCCTTCTATGAAGAAGACCTTCTGGCCTTCTATGAAGAAGACCTTCTGGCCTTCTATGAAGAAGACCTTCTGGCCTTCTATGAAGAAGACCTTCTGGCTTTCTATGAAGAAGAAGACCTTCTAGCCTTCCTATGAAGAAGGCCTTTTGGCCTTCTATGAAGAAGACCTTCTAGCCTTCTATGAAGAAGACCTTCTGGCCTTCTATGAAGAAGACCTTCTGGCCTTCTATGAAGAAGACCTTCTGGCCTTCTATGAAGAAGAGCTTCTGCCCTTCTATGAAGAAGACCTTCTAGCCTTCTATGAAGAAGACCTTCTAGACTTCTATGAAGAAGACCTTCTAGCCTTGTATGACGAAGACCTTGTAGCCTTCTATGAAGAAGACCTTCTGGCCTTCTATAAAAAAGACCTTCTGGACTTCTATAAAGAAGACCACCTGACCTTAAGGAGAATACCTTCTGGCCTTTGGAAAAATATTCTTAAAAAATCCCCGCCTCTTTTGGGCCTTTGGAAAAAAGTCTAAAAAATCCAGGCCTCTGTTGGGCCACCATTCGGTTTGTGTCTACGCTACACACACAGCGTCAATTACTGACTATTTGAACTACGAAGCATACCTTCTGTCCTTCTTTGAAATAGACCATCTGGTCTTCTGTGAAGAAAACCTTTTGACCTTCCACGAAGCGGACCTTCTGTCCTTTTTTGAAGAACACTTCTATGAAGAGCAGCTTATGGGTATTTTATAAAGTATACCTTTTGACCTTCTATGAAGAAGACCTGGTTTTCGTTTATGAAGAAGACTTCGGGCCTTTTATAAAGAAGACCTTCTTTGAAGAAGATTTCAGGCCTTCTATGAAGAAGACCTTCTGGCCTTCTATGAAGAAGACTTCTGGCCTTCTATGAAGAAGCCTTTGGAACGATATTTTTTAAAAAATCCACGCCCCTGAAACCTTCGGAAAGATATTCTATAAAAAATCCACGCCTCTGAAGCCTTTGGAAAAATATTCGTTACAAAATCATCGCCTATTGAGCCTTTCGAAAAATATCCCAAAATGTAGGGTAGGGTACCCCTATGTCGTTCAGCGTAATATTAGTTTATTATTGTTTACCTTAAGTATACTATACTATTACTAGCTAAACAAATGTCGAATGATAAGCATGGATGGTGCGTCACTAATGATGTTTACTGATTGGAAAAAATGTATCCGCCTCCTCCACTACGTCGAACTTCTTACAAATCGAATTACTTCAAATCCGAATTCTCCCTTATCCATTGCGTATAGTAGCCAATATTTGTAAAACCATCGGGATATTCACTGCCACAACGTTCAATGGTAAAAGAGGCCAGACCAACCAAATCCTCCCCATAAACAGCTGGACCACCAATATCTCCCGAACAAATACCACCGCCATTATATTCCAAACAAATGATTTTCTTATCGGCATCCTCCCCATATAGATATGTCAAACATTTCGCGGAGGCCACCACTTCCATTGAAAGATATTTTAATTGACGTGAATTATCACCGGATGTCTTTTGTAGACCCCAACCGGGAACAGAGACGTGGGAGGTAGGTGCGGAGATTGCCATAGAGGGTAGGTTGATTGGTTGTATGTAATCGGAAAATATTAAAGGTTGTTTCAGTTTCAACAGGGCCAAATCGCTCAGCATGTTGGTGTAATTTGTGTGGACCTTGATTTCGGCTACACCCTCGAGGATACCTTCTTCGTAAAGGGTAAGGGAACCGGCACGTATATTAAATTCGGAGGGTGGATAGCTGCAACACAAACAAAATATGCAGAAATTAATATTATTTCGATTTAAGAAAAAAATGTTACACTTTGCCAGAGCTGGGAGTTCGAGATTAAAAAAACTAAAGTCGAAATTTCATGTTTCCGATTTTAATTCCTATTGAAATGGAATAGAAGTACTTGGACCTCGAAAATAAATTCGATAAGACAAGATAATATCTTCTACAAAATTTCCTTATAACTCCTCCTCCCATCCCTGCCCTCACTACTTACCTTTCAACGCCATTGCTGCCAAACTTCTGCACCACACATCGTCCGGCTGTCAAGATGTAATTCCTCGAAATGATGACACCTCCACATGTATGCATATCATTACGTCTTAGAGAAACAACATAGGGAAATTGCCTCTCGTTGGCTATACTACCCGCCACAATACGATTTTCCTTCTGACCATTAACTAGGCCAATTGTCACGATTGTTACAATAACAACAACAACGGCGACAAATGGGGATATTTTCATTGCGACCATTTTAAGAGAACTCCAATAATTAACTGACAAACGCCATCTGCTAAGCAGCCGTTAATATGGAACTCATTTGGATCTATAATTTTATGTTCGGTGTGATAATCTAATCTGCTGCCAGCCAATTAATCGATAGAATTAAGTGTTTAATTATGTTTAATATTAATAAAGGGTGGTGTATGGTGGCATGATATATTTTTGGTCTACCTCAGGTGAGGTTTTTTTTCAAAGAATATTTTTTCGGAGGCGTGGATTTTTTAAAGAATATTTTTCCAAAGGCCCAACAGAGGCGTGGATTTTTTAAAGAATATTTTTCCAAAGGCCCAACAGAGGCGTGGATTTTTTAAAGAATATTTTTCCAAAGGCCCAACAGAGGCGTGGATTTTTTAAAGAATATTTTTCCAAAGGCCCAACAGAGGCGTGGATTTTTTAAAAAATATTTTTCCAAAGGCCCAACAGAGGCGTGGATTTTTTAAAGAATATTTTTCCAAAGGCCCAACAGAGGCGTGGATTTTTTAAAGAATATTTTTCCAAAGGCCCAACAGAGGCGTGGATTTTTTTTTTCCAAAGGCCCAACAGAGGCGTGGATTTTTTAAAGAATATTTTTCCAAAGGCCCAACAGAGGCGTGGATTTTTTAAAGAATATTTTTTCAAAGGCCCAACAGAGGCGTGGATTTTTTAAAGAATATTTTTCCAAAGGCCCAACAGATGCGTGGATTTTTTAAAGAATATTTTTCCAAAGGCCCAACAGATGCGTGGATTTTTTAAAGAATATTTTTCCAAAGGCCCAACAGAGGCGTGGATTTTTTAAAGAATATTTTTCCAAAGGCCCAAGATCGGCTCCCTTCTATAGAAGAGCTGAATATCGGCTCCCTTCTTCTATAGAAGAGCTGAATATCAGCTCTCTTCTTCAATAGAAGAGCTTAAGTGCGACTTCTTCTATAGAAGAGCTGAATATCGGCTCTCTTCTTCAATAGAAGAGCTTAAGTGCGACTTCTTCTACAGAAGAGCTGAAGTGCGGCTTATTCTATAGAAGAGCTTAAGTGTGACTTCTTCTACAGAAGAGCTGAAGTGCGGCTTATTCTATAGAAAAGCTGAAGTGCGGTTTCTTCTATATAATGGCAGAAACCGCACTTCAGCTAGAAGAATCAAAAGATCGGCTTCTGCCATCGAAGAATCAGAAGGTAGGCTTCTTCTATAGCGGAACAGAAGGTTGGTCGGAAGGTCGCTTTCGTCTGTAGTAGAGTTGAAGATCGGCTTTTTCGATAGAAGAGCCGAAGATCGGCTCAATTCTTCTATAGAAGAGCTGAAGGTCGGCTTATTCTTAAGCTATAGAAGATCTGAATGTCGGTATAACTGTTTCTTCTATATAACAATTTGGAGTTCTATTTTTTTTCTTGAAATTACTCTCCTATCCCAGCAGAAGATTCATTTCCCGTCCCAATAATAAAACACGTCATCTATTAAATGGCATTTATTATCATTACAACAACAACATCAGCAAAAACAAACACCTCTCAATTTCTTCCTCTCCCACTTACAAATCGGAATGTTCCTTAATCCAATCGCGATGATAATAAACTTTAGCATAACCATCAGGATAGATGTTGCCACAGCCGCCATAAACGAAACCGGCAATACCCACAACTTCACCGTTATACACAGCTGGGCCACCGGAATCACCATTGCAGGCACCATTGTTGGCCTCATGAGCCAAGCAGATCAAGGCATCGGAATCCCAATTGATCAAACGTTTACATTCACTGCGTGTAATGGCAGTCAAGGTGTTCCATTGCAACTTCTGAGGGATATCACCGCCATGCTTGATGCGACCAAAACCGGAAATTATGACTGGAGCGCCTGGTGGTACTTCGGCTGTAGCCAAAGCAATGGGTTGGATATTCTTTGAGTAGATCAAAGGCTCCTCCAAACGCAACAGGGCAACATCATTCAAGAAGTTGCCATAATCTTCGTGGGTAATCACTTCGGCCACTCTCACGAGCACACCACCTTGGAAGCGGTCATTGCTACCGGCACGTACAGTGAACACTGAAGCAGGATAACTAAAAAATACATTTTTTTAATTTTTATTTTAATTCCACACTTCTTGATATATGATTTCCAACTTACGTATAATATTCACCCTGAGCATCGGTGGTGCCAACACAATGGGCAGCGGTTAGAATGAAATTTTTCGAAATAATCGAACCACCACAGGTATGCGAGCCATTACGTCTCAAGGAAATCTGATGAGGAAATTGACCCTCATAGGCATCTTGACCACCAACCACACGTCCGGTTGGAGTGGCCGTTGCTGCGGCAACAATACATGCAAAAATTATCAACGAAATTTTGCCCATGTTTCCGTTCGACTGCTTATCACGACATTAACTACCACCGATTTTAAAATATTGCCCATATTTATAGATTCGGGTTAAAGATTAGCATCCAATTTTCAGGAATTTACTTTTTAGCCTCCAATAGGTATATCTTATCGCATGACTACATATTGTTTATGACCGTTATCGTTGTCGTGGCGAAGCACAGTGGTCAATGGTTTCGGAATTGTTGGGTTTTATATTTGTGGATTTTCAGCACTTCGACATGTGTGAGAAACCAATAAAAGTAATCAGGCCTCAGGATTTTCGGTACCATAAACTGAACTTCCGGCTCTCAGAAGAGGTTATAGAAATTGCCGACCTTAGGCATTTCTATAGAATAAGCGGACCTGCATGTCGGGACTTTTTATAAAAATCACTTCTTTGAAAGAAGAATCCTTATATAGAAGGAGAATCCGACCTTCTTATAGCAGAGCTATATAATCTGACAATCATCTCTGCTATAGAATCACAATGCGTCATTCAGCTCTTCCACAGAAGAAGAATCCCTGAAGGCCGGATTCTTCTAAAGAATTAGTATCCGACATTAGCTTTTTTATAGAAGAAGAATCCGACCTTTAGCTCTTCTATAGTAGAATAATCCGACATTCAGGAAGCCGAGCTGCAGCTCTTTTATAGAGTAAGAATCCGACCTTCAGCTCTTTTGTAGAAAAAGAATCCCACCTTTAGCTCCGATAGTCAGTTCTTCTATGGAAGAAAAACCCGACCTTTAGCTCTTCATTGGAAGAAGATTCCGAAATTCAGCTCTTTTATAGAAGAAGAATCCGACCTTCTGTTCATTGATAGAAGAATAATCTGACCTTCAGCTCTTCTATAGAAGAAGAATCCCACTTTCAGCTCTTCAATAGAAGAAAAATCCGACCTTCTGCTCTTCGATAGAAGAAGAATCCGACCTTCTGCTCTTCGATATAGAAGAAGAATCTATAGAAGAAGAATCTAACCTTCAGCTCATCGATAAACTAATTATCCGACCTTCAGCTCTTCTATAGAAGAAGATTCAGACCTCCTGCTCTTCGATATGATCTGCTCTTCGATAGAAGAATCCCACCTTCAGCTCTTCGATAGAAGAAGAATCCAACCTTCAGCTCTTCGATAGACTAATTATCCGACCTTCAGCTCTTCTATAGAAGAAGATTCAGACCTTCTGCTCTTCGAACCTTCAGCTCTTCGATAGACTAATTATCCGACCTTCAGCACTTCTATAGAAGAAGAATCCAATCTTCAGTTCTTCGATAGAAGAAGAATCCGACCCTCAGCATCTTCTATAGAAGAAGATTCAGACCTTATTCTCTTCGATAGAAGAATGATCGGACATTCAGCATATTCTATAGAAGAATCCGACCTTCAGCTCTTCGATAGAAGAATTATCCGGCCTTCAGCTCTTCTATAGAAGTGGAATCCAATACCGACATTCAGCTCTTCGATAGAAATCGTCGAACTTCAGATTTTCTATAAAATATTCCGATCTTCAGCTCTTCTATAGAAGAAAAAGCCGATTTAAGCTCCTCTGAAGAAAAAACAAACCTCCGGAATCCTGAATAGAAGAATTCGTGCTTTCATAAAAAAATCAGACCTTTTGGTTTTTCTACAGAAGTAACCAACCTTCTGGGACTTACATAAAAGAAGCCGACCTTCAGCCTCTTGCATAGAAGAAGCCGACCTCAGGCACTTTCATAGAAGAAGTTGACCTTCTGGCTCTTCCTAGGAAGAAAGGTGCCGTACTTCTGACTTCTATGGAAGAATAATCCGACTTTTTATGGAAGGATAATCCGATCTTTTGGCTTTTCTAAAAAAAAGGCTGATCTTCTAGCTCTTCTATGGACGATGTCGAACTTCTGCCTTTTATAGAAGTAGCCGATCTTCTAGCTATGCTACGGCTCTTTTATAATAAAGCCAACCCTTGAGAGAATATTCTATAGAAGTTCTCAGTACAGTGAAACTTAAATATTTCACAGACCAATAAATTATGACCACGTTCTCCACCGAACCGAACCGAACCGCCCACTTCGTTGATAATTCTATCGAGAACCCAACAAACTTCCCCATTTCTAAACATAAACAAATGGTTTACTACCGTAAAAAATACAACAATTTAATCTAATCAGAATCCGTTGTGACATTCTCGCAATTTACAAATCGGAATGTTTCTTAATCCAGGCGACATGATAGAAGACCTTAGCATAACCATCAGGATTCGAGGTACCACAACCACCAACAACAAAACCAGCAACACCAACCAATTCACCATTATAGGTAGCGGGACCACCAGAATCACCATTGCATGCACCATTACCGGCAGGATGGGCCAAACAGATCAAAGCATCCGACGACATGAAGATCGATGTGAGACATTTCAATTTCGAGATGGATTCCAAGGTGTTGTATTGCAATTTCACGGGGATATCACCGCCGGTCTTCAAACGACCCCAACCGGAAATGCCAATGGGACTGCCAACGGGAGTTTCCACGGAAGCCAAGGGGATAGGAGCAATGTTGGCGGAGAAGATCAAGGGACTTTCCAGTTTCAGCAAGGCAACATCATTGATGAAATTGCCATAATCTTCGTGGACAATGATTTCGACAACCTGTTTGACAACACCACCCATCAAACGATTAATGGAACCAGCACGGATGGTGTACAAGGCAGCATCGAGACTGAAAAAGATAATAATTAAATTAATTTTTTTTTCATATGTCTTAAAATTCTACTGCGGAACCACTTACGCATGATAGGCACCCTGTTCATCTTCATAGACGACACAATGGGCAGCGGTTAGAATATAGTTTGCACTTATGATCGAACCACCACAGGTATGCGAACCACTACGCCGCAACGAAATTTGATGTGGGAATTGACCCTCATAGGCATCTAGACCGCCAACAATACGACCTGATGGTTGGGCTGCTGCCATACCCAAAAGGGCCAAAGCGAACAAAGTGCACACACTCTTCATAGCTGCCTGAGGGAAATATGGTACAATCGAACTAAAGTTCGCTATGAAATTTCAGAAGGTTTTATATAGTTTGAAGCTCCATCGTCGTAATCAAGTGGCAACCTTATCTATGGCAAGATTTAAAGATTTTGATTTAGCCACAAGTTTCCTCCCCTCTTTAATCACTTGCGAAGTAAATCATTGTGACCGATGTATTGACCATAAATCTTACTCGGGCAAAATACGAGCGGATTTTTTGTTGTGGTTTTTATTGCGTACATTGGAAAATCCATTGAGAAATATATTAGGGTGGGTCGAATTAAAATAACCCCTGAAAAAAAAAACAGTCGGAACGTGGACTACACAAAGAGAACTAAACCTTATATAAATCTAAGACCTTCGATAGGTAGAATACCTTCCATTGGTCTTCAGTCGGAACGTGGACTACACAAAGAGAACTAAACCTTATATAAATCTAAGACCTTCGATAGGTAGAATACCTTCCATTGGTCTTCAGCTGAATTTCTAGAGGTTTTTTTTATAGATTAAATATATTTTCTGGGTTCCCTATCAATGGGAGACTTTTTTTAATCATTTTTAAATTGAAGACCCTCTAGAGGTCTTCTATAGATTGAAATACTAAAATAGGTTTCTTTTTCAAATAGACCTCCTAAAGGTCTCCTATAGGCAGACGACTTTCTATATACAGTAAATTTATCTGTAGACGAAAGGGGGTACCCTTTATGACCTTCTGGAGAACTATAGATTGAAAGTCTAAAATAGGGGGTTTAAGATCTTCTATAGGTCCTCTATATCTACATTGCAGTTTGAAGAACAAAAATAAAGGTCGGATACTACTCTTTGATGGAGCATGAGGCATGCCGTTTCTTCAATAGATCTTCTATTGAGGAGCTAAAAGATCAGCATAATCATTACACTGTCGAGGGTGTAGAATGTGTTTTTAAATGAAAGAGCTAACGAGTCGGATTATTTTATAAAACATCCGATTCCTTCACTAGATCTGCTCCTCTGCAGAATTCTTAAAGTCTGTAGAAATGCCAGAATGGCGATTTTTTCTATAGAGGAACCACAAGGTTAACTTATCTTATTGAAGAGCGAAAAATTCAGTTTATTCTATAGACAAGTTGAAGGTCGCGTAGAAGAGACAGAAAATCGGTTTCTTTTATAAAAAATCCAGAAGGTCGAATGCTTCTAGAACCTGAAGCTCGACTTCTCGGGGAACTGCCAAAATGTCAAAAAGAACGTCTCCAATGCAAGAGCCAAAAGGTCAGTTTTTCCATAGAAGAAATAAATGTTGATTTTTTTATAGAAAAGCAGTTGGTTCATTTATCATGAAAAATCTGAAGGTCGAAATCTTCGACAAAAGGGTCGGAATATGGGCTTCTTCTATAGTTAAACTGGAATACCGGTTTCTAATTTAAAATCGCTAGATAATCGGATTCTTCTATAAAAAAGTCCGGAGGCTTTCTGTATATAGAAATAAAATCGGCTTCTTCTATAGAAGAGCCAAAAGATCGGCTTATTTCAGTGAACAACCAAAATGTCAAAAAATAAGTTTGCCTATGCAAGAGCCAAAAGGTCAGCTTTTCCCATAGAAGAAATAAAGGCCGGATTCTTCTATAGAAGAGTTTAAGATTGGTTTCTTCTATGGAAGAGCTGAAGGTCGGTTTTTTTAAAGAGCCAGTATATGGTCTTCTTTCTCCGTAATGCCGGTTTCTGATATAAAATCGGAGAGAGTTGGCCTTCCACAAAATTGCTAAAGATCGGCTTCTTCTAGTCAAAAAAGGCTGCTGTCCTATAGAAGAACCAGAAGTTCGGATCTTCGATAGAAGAGGAATCTAACATCGATATTCTGTTCTTCGATTGAAAAAGCCAATCTATAGAAGAACCATAAGTTCGGATCTTCGATAGAAGAGGAATCTAACATCGATATTCTCTTCTTCGATTGAAAAAGCCAATCTATAGAAGAACCATAAGTTCGGATCTTCGATAGAAGAGGAATCTAACATCGATATTCTGTTATTCGATTGAAAAAAAAACAAACTGCAGCTTTTCTATAAAGGATTCCGATCTCCAGTTCTTCCTTAGAAGAAAAGCCCGATTGAAGCTCCTCTAAAGAAACAGACCTTCTGAATCTTATAAAAATAATTCTTGCTTTCATAAAAGAATCAGACTTTTTTGGTTCTTCTACAGAAGAAACCAACCTTCTGGGACTTACATAAAAGAAGCCGACCTTCAGGCTCTTCCACAGAAGAAGTCAATCTTTTGGTTCACCCAGAAAAGAAGACGATCTTCTGACTCTTCTATAGTAGAATAATCCGACCTTTTGGGCATTTCTATATAAAATGCCGATCTTCTGTCGGAAGGCCTTCAAAAGAATTTTTGAAGATCGCCCTTTTCTATAGAAGAGCCAAAAATTCGATCAAGTAGACCTTCTTGTTGATTATTTTATACGTTTTATAAATTTACAATACATTTACGACATTTTTAAACTTTTTATTACACGTATAATACGTTTACGTTTTCGACATATTATACATTTTCTACATGTATAATACGTTTACGACTTTGTGTATATTTTCAGTAGTATACCTAAGAACCACATACAAACTATTCTAAGTTCGTACAAAGTAATTCGTATGTGGTTTCCGTATTTTAAACGTTTTATACATGTGCAATACGTTTATGACATCTTCCATTTTTTTAGTAGTAAACATACAACTCCACATACAAATCATTTAATATTTCCAATTGGTACAAAGTGATTTGTGAGCTTTTTCTGTATTTCATACGTTTTATACATGTACCATACGTTTACGACATTCTTTGGCTTTACACTAATTTTCTGAAAATTTCCTATCAAACTATTCCATTTTCATACGAACTGAATTGTGTGGCTGTTTCTGCATTTTATACGTATTATACATGTATAATACGTTTACGACATGTTCTGTTTTTACAATATACTTAAATAGCCCTATACAATCCATTCCACATTCGAACGAAGTGATTTGTCGATGTTTTCCGTAATTTATACGTTTTATACATGTATCATACATTTACGACATTTTCTAATTTTACAGTAATACACTTGAAAATACGTATAAAGCTCATTTGATGTTCCTACGTAATGAATTTTGTACTGTGTCTGCATTTTATACGTTTTATACATGTATCATACGTTTACGACATTATCTATTTTTAAAGAAATTTACTTTAAAAGTCATATACAAAACGTCTTTAGTTCGTACGTAGAGATTTGTATTGTTTTTTCTGCATTTTTACCTTTTATACATGAATCATACGTTTACGACATTTTCTAATATTACAGTAATACAACTTGAAAATTCGTATAAAGCTCAATCGAAGTTTGTACGAAATGATTTTTGCACTGTGTCTGCATTTTATACGTTTTATACATGAATCATACGTTTACGACATTATCGATTTTTAAAGAAATTTACTTTAAATTTCATATACAAAACGTCTTTACTTCGTACGTAGATATTTGAAATCTACTTCTGCATTTTAAACGTTGTATACATGTTCCATACCTTTACGACATTATCTATTTCTACAGAAATTTTCTTAAAATGTCATATACAAAACGTCTTTAGTTCGTACGAAGTTATTTGTATTCTTCTTACGCATTTTTTACGTTTTATACATGTATCATACGTTTACGACATTCTCTATTTTCCCATAAGTTCGCTAAATAAAACCCATACAACCTATCCCAAGTTACCACAAAGTGATTTGTTTGTATTCTTTATATTTCTTACGTTTTTTACATGTCTAATACGTTTATGACATTGCTCCCTTTCTTCGAAAAAATTCCCAGATTAGGTTTTATTTATTTATTTAGGAAAAAATCTGGCCTTAGGCCATATTTTCTCTAATCCATTCAATATTGTAGGCAACCTTAGCATAACCATCAGGGCGGGTGGAACCACACTTGATCACCACAAAACCGGCAACACCAACCAATTTGCCATCGTAGACAGCTGGGCCGCCAGAATCGCCATTACAGGCACCTGCACCCGAGGGATGGGCCAAACAGATCAAGGCATCAGTGAATAAACCAATTTTCGAAGCACAGCCCGTTTTACTGAGAGCCGAGACGGTATACCATTGTAGAATAATAGGTAAATTGGCACCAGCATGTTCCGTCAAACCCCAACCGGAAATTACGACCTCCTCACCGGCTGGCACCTCTTCATCGGCCAATTCAACGGGTTGTATGGTCTCCGAATACTCCAATTCTTCTTCCAATTCCAAAAGGGCCAAATCATTGTAGACTTCATAGCCAGGATGGACAATGACTTTCTTGACATTGATAATTATACCGCCAGCTATGCGATTAATGGTACCAGCACGTACCGTGAAACGTTCAGCGGGGTAGCTGGAGAAAGATAGACAAAATAATTTTCTAAATTCGCACTCATCTTACCAAACTACTTACGGTGTAATGCCTTCGATGACAACACAATGGGCAGCTGTCAGTATCCATTTTTTGTCAATAATGGATCCACCACAGGTGTGGCTGTGATCACGACGCAATGAGATTTGATAGGGGAATTGTTTGGGTACAGCATCATGACCGCCAACAACACGTCCACCCATGGGTGTAGCACAGGCGGCACACAACACAGCACTCAAAACTAGCAAATAATTTAATACAGACATTTCGCAACAGCACCAACTTCCTCCGAAGTAACTATCGGAATGTTTGCAAGGTCCACTTCTATTTATTGCTTTTGATGCGTAACCGATCACTTATTTTGTGGCGATTTTTATTTATTACGACATTATAAATAAATCTAATCGACATTCGGTGATAATTTATATTTTGTAGGGAGATTATCGGCGAGGCTACTATTCTCGTTCGAAGTATGGGTTTTACGTCGAGGCAGAACTAATGTACGAAATGACAGTGGAACAATACAAACAAAATGTCAAAACGGGGGGAAATTTGTTATCTTGTACAGTAAAGTGAACTTGGCCTCTAGCTAAAAACACCTAAGATAACCTTCGGTGGAAATGGAAGGAATTTCCCAAAAATAACGGAATTCCGAATAAGTTCATATTTATAAAAATTTCATGGAAAGCATTCAAAGGGCCATCTGAGCTATAGACGTGGAATTTTAAAATAATATTTTTTCAGGGTCATCCGTACTGTAAATCTTACTTTTTAAGGGCCATCCGAACTATACGCTTTGATTTTTTAATAATATTTTGTAGGATCATCCAGGCTATAAGTACTGGATTTTTATATAAAGCTTTAAGGATCATTCGAGCTACACGTCCATGATTTTTTAAATAAGATTCTAAGGGCCATCCGAGGTGTAAGCGCGGATTTTTAAATAATACTTTTAAAGGACTTACTGAGAACAATTGGTCGTTTCGTTTGAAACACTCAGTGGAGACCCCATATATATATATATATATATATATATTCCTGAGCAGAACAAAATTCTATGTCGATTTCGCCATGTTCGTCTATGTTGAAACACAGCCCAAGTATAAAGGACTTGGCATTATCGGTATTTTAAAATTCCTAGTTCTTAATGCCTTAAAATAAATTTTTCAATATAGGTCCATTATTTAATATGTTGACGGTCCCACCAAATGTAGCTGAGTGTATGGAAGTTGGCATTTCATTTTCTCAGATCATATACGGCCTACTAGAGAATTTACTTTGACATAACTCCCATACAGGTCAAAGTAATGTACAGTCAGAGGTTCGGAGTAAATATTGTAAGGCTAATGTTGGGCAACGATTCGAATATATTTTTCATCCAAAATTATTTTTTTTAAATCCTTCGCCCTGGTTGCAAAAGATAAACAAGTCTAGAGTTACGTAGCTACCCAATATTCTGAATTCATCATTAGCAACCCATATTGTTTCTGAAGCCTGAAAGTATCTCGAGACAACATAATAGGTTTGATTAGCTACTAAAGACATCCAGAATTTCAACATTTATAAATCGACTATCGGAAACTCCCATTGCCGATCATTACAAGGATTCTGTAAAAAACAACGCTGGTCATCATATCCATATAAGACAGGGCAAGAACGATGCGAATGACATTTAAAATATTCCTTGTAAACCTCCCTCTTGAGATCCAGGTCTGTCTTGTAATTATTCATACTCAAGCGCTCTCCAGGAGTTATAGTACATACGTAGGTAGAACTTGGTAGTTGCTTCAAAATGGTGTCATATAGCAGCTTAGTTCATATAATTACCACCAGATGGTGCTGGTACAGACACGAACCATATGTGGTGAATTTCATTATGCAACCTTGTTACCTTTATCAAAGACACAATCCTTGAGGGCAATGACGCTATTTGTCGCGCTCCAGAACTATTCAAATTATATTCTGGCAATAAGCCTGAAAGTATATCGAGTCAACATAATAAGTTCGACTAGCTATTGAAGCCATCCAGAATGTCAACAGTTGCAAATCGAAAATTATTTTATCGAAAACTTCATTTGTCGATCATTACAAGGTTTCTGTAAAAAACAGCGCTGCTCGTCATGTCCATATCAGGCAAGAACGATGCGGATACAATTTTACTTATCAATATTACTTGTAAACCTCCCTCTTGGGTTCCAAGCCTTTCTTGGAATTTCGAATTTGAAAATATAATCTTTCAGCCGGGATAAGGATTGACAGAATAAGCCGCTCCATTGAACCGTGTTTATGTATTCGTAATTATTCATACATAAGCGCTCACCAGGAGTTATAGGTCATACGTAGGCAGTTGCTTCATAACGGGCAGACACCAACCATATGTGGTGAATTGTATTATGCAACCTTGTTATCGTTATCAAAAACACAATGCTAGAGGGCAAATGACCGTCCTCTACACCTGCATATTCACATGTTTCCATCGTAATTCTTAAAATGATACCTTATAGAGTAACATTTCCCCCCATCATCAGCATCAGCATGCATGTCAGAGTGGAAGGTTCATTGGCCAAAGTCTTCATTGTCGGAACTTAACCAATTTAATTAAAATTGGACGCCCTAAAAAGGCATAAAACTCGATTATCATCTTATCATTTATTCCAATTATTTCGTTTATGTCTGTCAGGATCCTAATCTATTTAAGAGAATAAGGCGTAATTTCAAAACATTCACCCTGGTTTTAAAACGTTCAGTTGTTTTAAATTCCCATTGGGAGCCAGTAGATCTTTTACACGAGGAACATATATGTTTGTCAGGAGAGTTATCCCAGGAGAGTTATGTCAGTAGAGTTATCCCATTCTAATGAGAGTTATCCCAATCTGACGTTATAGGACATAAGTAGGTGGAACTTGGAAGTTGCTTCAAAACGGCGTCATTTTACATCTTAGTTCATATAATTACCACCTGATGACGCTGTTATGATTTCAGCGCAGACATCAACCACATGTGGTGAATTGCATTTTGTAACCTTTTTATCGTCATCAAAGACACAAGTGTATCAGAATACGCTCGACAGTAATTACTTGGGCGCTAGTAGATCTTTTACACGAGAAGCAAATAAGTTTGGATCAGCAGTAATGTTTTGGATGAGATGTTGAGAATTATTCTATACGTGTATTGGACACTCAGAGATAATCAGGACAGACTCCATGTGTCTCTACTCATTTTATCTATCAGCTTTCTCGATAAACCAGAATAGGTTTGGACAAACTTTGTACCGTCAGTTTATTCTAATTCATGCTTATAAATTCTCCGATTAGTAGGTAGGTATGTAGTAGAAAAATAGTGGAGTATAGGTATAAGGTTCCGTTCTCATATTATACCACCCATCGATTTGATCTGAAGATTGTCTAAGGAGACATATGTCAAGAAGCGTACTGGAAGCTTGTTGATTACAAGGAGGTAAAATGCTGTGAAATGAGAGAACAATATGTGTTCAGCTAAATTGGAGTAATTCTCGATCGACTGTGTAACTACGTCTCAAGGAGAATGTGGTTAACACTATGCGCCAGAAAAAATCTTGGGTTGTATAGGAGACCACATAGAGTATATATATATATATGATCAGAATTAAATTCTATGCCGATTAGTCATCTCCGGATTTTGATGTCTTTGCCAAAGAATCGGTCGGCTTCAACTTAGTTCCATTTAGAGCTGGGAAACAAATATCTACCATTTGAAAAATTGTTTCTTTGAGTGAATTTGTATATTCTCCTCCACCACACACACACTTACATATCTACCTGTAATTATTGGTTCCAGCTAGTAGTAAAAATTATTGATAAATAAAAAACCAACAAGTCATAAAAACTAATAAAAACCGGTGAATCACTTCACCTTTAAAAAAAATCCCCTATCAAAAAAATAAATTAGGAAATCGATGCGGAATAATTCGAAAATCATTGAAAAAATTAATATTCAATTTATTATTTGTTAAATATTAAATTTTTAAAAAACACAATCAAACACATCTTAAGCTACAACCGATTCAATCCATGACAAATAGTGGACAACATTAGTGAATACATCGGGGAAACGGGAACCACAGGCACCAACAACAAAATTGCTAACACCATACAGTTTATTGTTGTAGACAGCACCATTACCGGCATCACCGTAGCAGCTACCCTCCTTCAAGGGGTGGGCCAAACAGAATTCGGAACTATCAAGCGCACTGTAGGCATTTTTGCAAACCTCCTCAGTGGCCACGGTGAAGCGGTACGAGTTCAATTTGAAGGCTGAATCCGAATTCAATTGTTGACCCCAACCGGCAACCAATAAATTGGTACCATCAGCAGGCAAGCTGTCGCTGGCTGTGGGCAATGTAATGGCGCGGACGCGTTCCGTCCATTCCAAGGCATTTTCCAAAGTTAAAATGGCCAAATTGTTTTTAACATCCGAGTAGTCGGGATTGACGGTAACGGAGGCAACATCAACCAATTTGCCACCCGAAAATTGATTGGTACTGCCAACGCGCACTGCCAAACGTTTGGGGGCGACACTGTAAGGAGGGAAGGGGAATAATTTTTAAATACAAATTTTTCCAATCAAAAAATTAGGGTGCATACTTACACCTTGTTATTTTCATGAACACAGTGGGCCGCTGTCAAAATAAATTTCTGGCCAATAATCGAACCACCACAGATGTGACCACCATCCAAGCGAACCGAGGCCACATAGGGGAAATCTAATTTTTGGGTTTCCTCACCACCCCAAATGCGAGATGTTGGCTGGGCCAAAACACTGGCGGGGCTGGCCAAGGCCCACAGACCGATCAAAACGATTGCCAAACGTGCGGATACCATTGCTTTCATGTGACAACTGAATACTGCTTCCGATTTGCGGCTCAAAACGATTTACTCCCAATAAATAATGGCTATTTTGCTAATTTATTGCCCTGCTAAAGTGGAGGACGTCGTTTGATAAGCGTGCAGTCAATATTTTATATTACGACTTCAAGATTATATTCGGAACTGATAGCCGTTCTTTGGGGTTGTATATTTATTTTCATTTCTTTTCCGCCTGCATTCATTGGGTGTTATCTTATCGTTTATTCTCCAAACTTTTTTTGAGACGTATTTCTATTTTTGTTGTTTCGAGAGAATGAAATTTAATTAATTGTACCTTTTGTTTTACAAGGTGTGAAATTTGTCCCGCAAAAAAATAACACTTCGTTTTATTTAAGTTTGTAAATTTGACATGATAATCGTTCTCAGATATTTTATTGGTAAGGTAGAATTTTTGTCAGGGCCAGGGCAAATTTTACTGATTTTTATAGAGCAACATCATAGCCTCAGACGTGGATTTTTTTAAAGAATTTTTATAGAGCAACATCATAGCCTTAGGCGTGGATTTTTAAAAGATATTTTTAAAAAATCCACGCCTTCGAAAAAATATTTTTAAAAAATCCACGCCTTCGAAAAAATAGTTTTAAAAAATCCACGCCTTCGAAAAAATATTTTTAAAAAATCCACGCCTTCGAAAAAATATTTTTAAAAAATCCAGGCCTTCAAACAAATATTTTTAAAACATCCAGGCCTTCGAAAAAATATTTTTAAAAAATCCAGGCCTTCGAAAAAATATTTTTAAAAAATACAGGCCTTCGAAAAAAATATTTTTAAAAAATCCAGGCCTTCAAACAAATATTTTTAAAAAATCCAGGCCTTCGAAAAAATATTTTTAAAAAATCCAAGCCTTCGAAAAAATATTTTTAAAAAATCCAGGCCTTCAAAAAATATTTTTAAAAAATCCAGGCCTTCAAACAAATATTTCTAAAACATCCACGCCTTCGAAAAAATATTTTTAAAAAATCCAGGCCTTCGAAAAAATATTTTTAAAAAATCCAGGCCTTCGAAAAAATATTTTTAAAAAATCCAGGCCTTCAAACAAATATTTTTAAAACATCCACGCCTTCGAAAAATATTTTTAAAAAATCCAGGCCTTCAAAAAAATATTTTTAAAAAATCCAGGCCTTCGAACAAATATTTTTAAAACATCCACGCCTTCGAAAAAATATTTTTAAAAAATCCAGGCCTTCGAAAAAATATTTTTAAAAAATCCAGGCCTTCGAAAAAATATTTTTAAAAAATCCAGGCCTTCGAAAAAATATTTTTAAAAAATCCAGGCCTTCGAAAAATATTTTTAAAAAATACAGGCCTTCGAAAAAAATATTTTTAAAAAATCCAGGCCTTCGAAAAAATATTTTTAAAAAATCCTTCGAAAAAACATTTTTAAAAAATCCACGTCTTCGACAAATATTTTTAAAAAATCCACGCCTTCGCAAAAATATTTAAAAAAAATCCACGCCTTCGAAAAAAATTTTTAAAAAATCCACGCCTTCGCAAAAATATTTAAAAAAATCGAAAATATTTTCCAAAAATCCACGCCTTCGAAAATATATTTTTAAAAAATTAAAACACATTTAAAAACCAGTTAGGAAAGAAGTAAAGTCGGACGGGACCGACTATATTATACCCTTCACCACTTATATATTCAACAGATGAATCCTAACAGACGTCGCATTCTTAAAGGACCAGTAAAATGAAATTGGATCCATAAACATGTCATTCTACAACCGATCCTAAATTTTTCATTTGGTCAGATATAGAAGCTATATCTTAATCTGAACCGATTTCAGGAAAAGTAACACACATCATTCGTGCAAATCGAAAGATATATAGGGACTTTGGTGCACCATTTACATTAAATCGTACGAAAATATGTATGGGAGCTATATCTAAATCTGAACCGATTTCCACGAAACTCAACACACATCATTCTCGACTAAATTTAGTGTGCTATACCAAATTTCGTGTGAATAGAAAAATATTTAGGTACTTTGGCCCACCATTTACCTTAAATCGGACGGAAGTATATATGGGAGCTATATATACATCTGAACCGATTTTTACGAAACTCAGCACACATTATTATAGTTTAAATTTAGTACGCTATGCAAAATTTCGTGCAAATCGAAACATATATAGGAACTTTGGTGCACCATTTACATTAAATCGGACGAAAATATATATGGGAGCTATATCTTAATCTGAACCGATTTTCAAGAAATTTTACATACATCATTCTAGACTCAAGTCAGTACCCTATGACAAATTTCGTGTAAATCGAAAGATATATAGGGACTTTGGTACACCATTTACCTTAAATCGGACGAAACTATATATGGGAGCTATATCTTAATCTTAACCGATTTTCAAGAAATTTTACATACATCATTCTAGACTCAAGTCAGTACCCTATGACAAATTTCGTGCAAATCGAAAGATATATAGGGACTTTGGTACACCATTTACCTTAAATCGGACGAAACTATATATGGGAGCTATATCTAAATCTGAACAGATTTTCTCGAAACTTGGCACACATCATTCTGGAACTAATTCACCAGTCTATGCCAAATTTCGTGCAAATCTAAAGATATATAGGGACTTTGGTGCACCAATTACCTTAAATCGGACGAAAATATATATGGCAGCTATATCTAAATCTGAACCGATTTTCTTGAATTTCAATAGGGTTCGTCCTTGGGCCAAATAAGTGACTTTTGCCAAATTTCATCCAAATCGGATCATAAATGCGACCTGTACTTTGTTTACAATTTAACATGGAGAGACGGACGGACGGACATGCATAAATCGACTCAGAAGGTGATTCTATGCATATCTCAAAAGGAACCATGTGTCTGTCTCGTTTCCTTTTGTCTGTTACAAACATATGCACAAAGACATAATACCCTGTACCACAGTGTGGTGAAGGGTAGAAAAAACCTCCTTTCAATTGTGTGTTCGAAAAAACTTGATCTGCACCGAACCATTAAACCCAACATTAATAACAATTAACTCCAATAAAAATATTTCTGTGACCCTAAATATGTTGACCACTAAATAAAATCCAATCGTCTACTGATATTGATAATCTTTATGATCCGCTGCCATAAAAAAACAAATAGTTCATAATAAACCCGATTGTTCGGGTTTGCCACTTATCGCAAAAACACAACAAATATATGACACACTTTCTTTGTAGTTGTTGTTTTTTTTATTAATTTATTTCCAAAAAATTAAAAAAAAATGTTTTTAAGCCAAAAGGCTATCAATCCATTCTCTGTAGACAGAAACCTTTGTGCTAATGTCAGGATATTTGGTAGCACAGCCGCCAAAGGCAAAACTGGCAACGGAAATCAATTGCTTGCCACTGACAACACCGGCACCTTCATCACCACGGCAGATACCAGTACCAGCTGGGTGTTGCAAGCAGACGATTGAATCGTAGCCATAACCGGCTTGCAATTCACATTCCGCGGCACTCAATACGGACATGGAGACCTGTTGCAATTTGTAGGGCGAAGCATTGGACTGGTCAAGACCCCAACCGGTAACGGTGACGGGAGTACCTTCTTCGTAAACTTCATCGGCAGCGGCCAACTCAATTTTGTTGATCTTCTCGGTGAATTCCAAAGATTCCTTCAGGAAGACAACGGCAAGGTTGTGCAAAAAGTTACCGCTTGAGGGATGGATGACAATCGAGTTGCAGCCGACAATTTTACCACCAGCATACTGGTTAATGCTGCCAACACGCACAGAGCAGTCATTGCTGTCAATGCTGTAATTTCAAAAAGCAAACCGTAAAAACAAAAGGAAATCTCCACCCCTGTCCGATGTTCAAACTTACGGTTCGGTTGCAACTTTGGTTACACAGCTGGCTGCGGTCAAAACGGCATTATTGGCAATAAGGCTACCGGTACACACATGAGCATCCTTGACACGAACCGACACAACATGAGGATGTTGATTTGTGGCCGCATCACTGCCACCCCAAATTCTGGAGCTGGGGCTAGCCGAAGCTACAGCGAAGAGAACGGCGAACAATGCGCAGGAGATAAAACGTTTACCAGCCATGACGTTAAAAATCATACTAACCATTTCGGCGTTAATTTATATTTTGACCAAGAAGTGGTGGTTGGCTGGGCGGCGGCATATCATGGCTCCGTCGTATTGGTCATAAATTGGCTATATATTCTTTGATCTAATCAAATACTTCACAGCCAAAGCGATTGAAAAATAAACACGAAATTCGATAACACAATTGTGTCGAATATTAAAAAAATGTACACAAACATTTCCAAGAGAGGTACATAGAGGTACAAGAAAACAATTAACTACTGTAAAGAGCAAAGTCGTAAATGTCAGGGGTTCCCAAATCGCAACTAAAATAAAGTTCGATCTATCAATCAGAATTTTTAGGGTCAATTATAAGGTCCTCCATATAGAAAATGCTCAGATCTATCTTATAGCTTTTAGAATAAATACCTCTCTCAAAGGTCTTTCTATTATCGAAAAATGTCCTAAGGCCTATCATGAATAAAGTGTTCTCTCTTTCTGTTATCTCTCTCCCTCTTCCGATCCCATAAATTTTCTCCACGCCCCAACCGCTTGGTTTCCCCAAAATCTTTATCATATTATAGTTAAGAAATCATTACGACCATCATCACAATTTCCGATTAGATACCTCAACATGGAATCTCCAGAATCGAAATAAAAAAATTATTATCTTAATCTTTTTATGGGCATTAAATTATCTGCCCTATTGACAAATTGTAAACTATTCTGAAATAAACTTTTCCAATAGCCGCCGCAGTGTCATAAATAATATCTAGGTAGCGCCAAAAAAAAAAAAAAAAATACCTAACAAGCTCTCACCTCTAAGACGTCATTGGTTTTGAGTCCAAAGTAAACTTCATCGCCAGCGGCCAACTCAATTTTGTTGATCTTCTCGGTGAATTCCAAAGATTCCTTCAGGAAGACAACGGCAAGGTTATGCAAAAAGTTACCGCTTGAGGGTAACTCAAGGCGTGGATTTTTTAAAGACTCGAGCCGTGGATTTTTTAAAGATTCGATTTCAAAGCCTACCGCAGGCGTGGATTTTTTAAAGACTCAATTTTCAAGGCCTATCCAAGGCGTGTATTTTTTAAGGACTCGATTTTCAAGGCCTATCCAATGCGTGGATTTTTTAAAGACTAGTTTTTCAAGGCCTATCCAAGGCGTGAATTTCTTAAAGACTCGATTTTCAAGGCCTATCCAAGGCGTGGATTTTTTAAAGACTCAATTTTCAAGGCCTACCCAAGGCGTGTATTTTTTAAGGACTCGATTTTCAAGGCCTATCCAAGGCGTGGATTTTTTAAGGACTCGATTTTCAAGGCCTATTTAAGGCGTGGTTTTTTTAGGACTCGATTTTCAATACCTATCCAAGGCGTGGATTTTTTAAGGACTCGATTTTCAAGGCCTATCCAAGGCATGGATTTTTTAAGGACTCGATTTTCACGGCCTATCCAAGGCGTGGATTTTTTAAGGACTCGATTTTCAAGGCCTATTTAAGGCGTGGATTTTTTAAGGACTCGATTTTCAAGGCCTATTTAAGGCGTGGATTTTTTAAGGACTCGATTTTCAAGGCCTATTTAAGGCGTGGATTTTTTAAGGACTCGATTTTCAAGGCCTATTTAAGGCGTGGATTTTTTAAGGACTCGATTTTCAAGGCCTATTTAAGGCGTGGATTTTTTAAGGACTCGATTTTCAAGGCCTATTTAAGGCGTGGATTTTTTAAAGACTCGATTTTCAAGGCCTATCCAAGGCGTGGATTTTTTAAAGACTCGATTTTCAAGGCCTATCCAAGGCGTGTATTTTTTAAGGACTCGATTTTCAAGGCCTATTTAAGGCGTGGATTTTTTAAGGACTCTCGATTTTCAAGGCCTATTTAAGGCGTGGATTTTTTAAGGACTCGATTTTCAAGGCCTATCCAAGGCGTGGATTTTTTAAAGACTCGATTTTCAAGGCCTATCCAAGGCGTGGATTTTTTAAAGACTCGATTTTCAAGGCCTATCCAAGGCGTGGATTTTTTAAAGACTCGATTTTCAAGGCCTATCCAAGGCGTGGATTTTTTAAGGACTCGATTTTCAAGGCCTATCCAAGGCGTGGATTTTTTAAAGACTCGATTTTCAAGGCCTATCCAAGGCGTGGATTTTTTAAAGACTAGTTTTTCAAGGCCTATCCAAGGCGTGGATTTTTTAAAGACTCGATTTTCAAGGCCTGCCCAAGGCGTGGATTTTTTAAAGACTCGATTTTCAAGGCCTGCCCAAGGCGTGGATTTTTTAAAGACTCGATTTTCAAGGCCTATTTAAGGCGTGGATTTTTTAAGGACTCGATTTTCAAGGCCTATCCTGGCCGATATAATGATTTTTTTTTCCTTTTTTTTTATTAATTTGCGAATTTCTGGACTACGGTTTCGAGTAGACGATAAGAATGATATGTAATGAATGAAATTTCGTGTTGAGGCCACACTTCTCTCATGTGCGCAATGGCCGTAAGAACAGAACATAATCTGGACAATAAATTATCTTCTGCTGATTTCATTTTTTTCGCTGTCATCATTAAATCAGTTTTCAATTTCAAAATAATTCTCTCTCACATACGAGATAAGATTATTTATTTTTGCTGCGAAAAGTCTGCCCATATATCAATCTAACATAGATCCAAAAGGAATGATTTTGCCCGCCCCCTTTCCGAACTCGTACAAAATACATACATATAAAAACATCTGAGGTTCGGAAATAGCCATTCAGTTATTTCGGTACATTCCTGAAGTTATGTTGCGGTTCGTTGTTGTGGGTCTGTTGTTGGCAGTGGCCGCTGTTAGCGCCTTGCCAAATCCTGATGGTCGCATTGTGGGTGGTGTCGATGCTGAGGTTGGCCAGTTCCCTCATCAGGTATCGCTGCAACGCGAAGATGGTTCCCACACCTGTGGTGGTTCCATTATCAGTGACAAATACATTTTGACGGCTGCTCATTGTGTTGTGGCCGGTAATGGTGTTGAACCGTAAGTGCTTTCAAAATTTAGATAAAAATTCCATTTAAAAAAATCGCCACTTCTCCCCTAGTTTGCCTCCTCAATATTTCCAAGTTCGCTGCGGCAGCATTCAACGCATGGTCGGCGGTGAATTGCGCAAAATCAAGCGCATCATTGTCAACAAGACCTATGGCAATTTCCTCAACGATGTTGCCCTCTTGGAATTGGAAACCCCCTTGAAATGGACCGACAACATTAAACCCATCGAAATGGCCGATGAAGAGGTACCCACTGGCTCAGAAGTCATTATTTCCGGTTGGGGTCGTTTGTATACCAATGGCCCAATTCCCCAACGTTTGCAATGGAACACCGTCAAGGCCTTGACCACTGATGAATGCGGCTCAGCCATTGGTATGGGTTATGACAGCTTGATCTGTTTGGCCCATCCCGCCAATAATGGTGCCTGCAATGGTGATTCCGGTGGTCCAGCTACCTACAATGGTAAATTGGTCGGTGTTGCCGGTTTCGTTGTCGATGGTTGCGGTAGCAGCAATCCTGATGGTTATGCCAAGGTTGCGCATCACAAGCAATGGATTTTGGAAAATATGACAGCCTAAGAATCGAAATAAATCAAGTAATTACTTTTTTAAATTGGGGATTTTATTGAAATTTAAAAAAAAGTTTAGGTCGAGGATTCATTTAAAAAACAAAATGTTTTCAAGGCCTAGCCAAGGCGTGGATTTTTTAAATACTCGATTTTCCAGGCCTGTCCAAGGCGTGGATTTTTTAAAAACTCGATTTTCAAGGCCCATCCAAGGCGTGGATTTTTTAAAGACTAGCTTTTCAAGGCCTATCCAAAGCGTGGATTTTTTAAAAACTTGATTTTCAAGGCCCATCCAAGGCGTGGATTTTTTAAAGACTAGCTTTTCAAGGCCTATCCAAGGCGTGGATTTTTTAAAGACTAGTTTTTCAAGGCCTATCCATGGCGTGGATTTTTTAAACACTAGTTTTTCAAGGCCTATCCAAGGCCTGGATTTTTTAATGTTTTTCAAGTCCTACCCAAGGCCTGGATTTTTTAAAGACTAGTTTTTCAAGTCCTACCCAAGGCCTGGATTTTTTAAAGACTAGTTTTTCAAGTCCTACCCAAGGCCTGGATTTTTTAAAGACTAGTTTTTCAAGGCCTATCCAAGGCGTGGATTTTTTAAAGACTAGTTTTTCAAGGCCTATCCAAGGCGTGGATTTTTTAAAAGACTCGATTTTCAAGTCCTACCCAAGGCGTAATTTTTTTTAAGAGTAGTTTTTCAAGTCCTACCCAAGGCGTGGATTTTTTAAAGACTAGTTTTTCAAGGCCTATCCAAGGCGTGGATTTTTTAAAGACTCGATTTTCAAGGCCTATCCAAGGCGTGGATTTTTTAAAGACTCGATTTTCAAGGCCTATCCAAGGCGTGATTTTTTTAAGAGTAGTTTTTCAAGTCCTACCCAAAGCGTGGATTTTTTAAAGACTAGTTTTTCAAGGCCTATCTAAGGCGTGAACTTTTTAAAGACTAGTTTTTCAAGGCCTATCCGAAGAGTAGATTTTTTTAAAGACTAGTTTTTCAAGGCCTCTCCAAGGCGTTGATATTTTAAAGACTAGTTTTTCAAGGCCTATCCGAAGAGTAGATTTTTTTAAAGACAAGTTTTTCAAGGCCTCTCCAAGGCGTGTAGTTTTTAAAGACTAGTTTTTCAAGGCCTATGCAAGGCGTGCAGTTTTTAAAGACTAGTTTTTCAAGGCCTATCTAAGCCGTGCAGTTTTTAAAGACTAGTTTTTCAAGGCCTATCCAAGGCGTGGATTTTTTAAAGACTAGATTTTCAAGACCCATCCATAACGTGAATTTTTTAAAAAATCTATTTTCAAGGTCTATCCAAATCGTGTATTTTTTAAAAGTTCAATTTTCAAGGCCTATCCAAGGCGTGGATTTTTTAAAACCTCGATTTTCAAGGCCTATCCAAGGTGTGGATTTTTTAAAGACTCGATTTTCAAGGCCTATCCAAGGCGTGGATTTTTTAAAGACAAGGCCTATTCAAGGCGTGGATTTTTTAAAGACTCGATTTTCAAGGCCTATCCAAGGCGTGGTTTTTTTAAAGAATCGATTTTCAAGGCATATCCAAGGCGTGGATTTTTTAAAGACTCGATTTTCAAGGCCTATCCAAGGAGTGGATTTTTTAATGGTTCGACTTTCAAGGCCTATCCAAGGCGTGGATTTTTTAAAGACTAGTTTTTCAAGGCCTATCCAAGGCGTGCAGTTTTTAAAGACTAGTTTTTCAAGGCCTATCCAAGGCGTGCAGTTTTTAAAGATTATTTTTTCGAGGCCTATCCAAGGCGTGCAGTTTTTAAAGACTAGTTTTTCAACTAGAGGCTCACTTTAGTTCACCTACAGAGGTTCCATTGAGCTTCTATCATTATTTACTCTTCAGTTATTTTTTTTTATTTTCCATATACAAAAATTACAATTCCATAGTCTTTTGAATCCATTCATAATGCTCCGCAACACTGGTGAAAATATCCGGCAACAGGCTACCACATTCACCCATTACGACGGAAGCAATGCCCACAACTTTTCCATTATATACGGCGGGACCACCAAAATCACCCATGCAGATGCCATTTTTACGTGGATGACTCATGCAGAGGATATCGGGATCTGAACGACCCAATACTCGGGTACACTCCATGCTATCGACGACGGTAGCACCATTGATCTGCAAATAACGATACATATCCGTCTGGCCCTCTTTGGTGCGACCCCAACCGGAAATTTCAACATCAGCGTTTAGAGGTGGATTCGTCTGAGCCAATTCAATTGGTTGAATGTAGTCAGAGAAGACCAAAGGCTGGGTGAGTTTTAGCAGGGCAATACCAGTTGAGAGATCATGATAATTGGGATTAACCGTGATCTCCTCGACAACGATGCGTACACCACCGGAATACAGATCGGTGGTGCCAGCGGTGAAACTGAACATTTGTGGTGGCCAACTGGAGGGGGGAGAGAAAAAATGATTTTTATTTTAAAATGGTTTGGATTTGGGCATGTTCTACATCCAACTTACGGTCTATCACTGCCAGCCGAACACACACAATACAACGAGGTGAGGGCATAGCGTTCACTCAAAATCACCGCTCCACAAGTGTATAGACCGGCAATTGACAAAGCTGCCTGATAGGGTATTTGACCGGGCACAGCATCATCACCACCAGCAATGCGAGCTTGAGGTGCCGCCCAGGCACCACCAATAACAATGGCAAATATGCCGATTGTGGCCAGAAGAGTTATTTGTTTCATATTTCAACTTGAACTGATGTGCTCCATGGGAAATTGCATACTTCTTATATAGGTTAGAGATAAAATAATTTGGAACCTCTCTAGGTGGTCTAATCAATGATTAGAAATTGTCTATGTTGGAGTCTTATCTGGTGGAACACTCTGTTCGGAGTTGTCATTGTTGTCTTATCTTAGGCCTGCTGCCTGAAGATACTGAAGTTAATATTGCGAATAGATTTTTTACAGTGGGTCTAAAAGGTGGAGAGTAAACAATAGGTGTATTTTTCAGGAGGTCCCACGAAGCGTGAACATTTTTCCAGGTCTATCCAAGGCGTGGATTTTTTAAAGGACAGGTTTTCAATGGCTACCCTAGGCGTGGATTTTTTAAAGGACAGGTTTTCAATGGCTACCCTAGGCGTGGATTTTTTAAAAAACAGTTTTTCAATGGCTACCCTAGGCTTGGATTTTTTAAAGAACAGTTTTTCAATGGCTACCCTAGGCGCGGATTTTTTAAGGAACAGGTTTTCAATGGCTACCCTAGGCGTGGATTTTTTAAGGAAAAGTTTTTCAATGGCTACCCTAGGCGTGGATTTTTTAAGGAACAGTTTTTCAATGGTTAACCTAGGCGTAGATTTTTTAAGGGACAGTTTTTCAATGGTTAACCTAGGCGTAGATTTTTTAAGGGACAGTTTTTCAATGGTTAAACTAGGCGTAGATTTTTTAAGGGACAGTTTTTCAATGGTTAACCTAGGCGTAGATTTTTTAAGGGACAGTTTTTCAATGGTTAACCTAGGCGTAGATTTTTTAAGGGACAGTTTTTCAATGGTTAACCTAGGCGTAGATTTTTTAAGGGACAGTTTTTCAATGGTTAACCTAGGCGTAGATTTTTTAAGGGACAGTTTTTCAATGGTTAACCTAGGCGTAGATTTTTTAAGGGACAGTTTTTCAATGGTTAACCTAGGCGTAGATTTTTTAAAGGACAGTTTTTCAATGGTTAACCTAGGCGTAGATTTTTTAAGGGACAGTTTTTCAATGGTTAACCTAGGCGTAGATTTTTTAAGGGACAGTTTTTCAATGGTTAACCTAGGCGTAGATTTTTTAAGGGACAGTTTTTCAATGGTTAACCTAGGCGTAGATTTTTTAAGGGACAGTTTTTCAATGGTTAACCTAGGCGTAGATTTTTTAAGGGACAGTTTTTCAATGGTTAACCTAGGCGTAGATTTTTTAAGGGACAGTTTTTCAATGGTTAACCTAGGCGTAGATTTTTTAAGGGACAGTTTTTCAATGGTTAACCTAGGCGTAGATTTTTTAAGGGACAGTTTTTCAATGGTTAACCTAGGCGTAGATTTTTTAAGGGACAGTTTTTCAATGGCTACCTCGCGACCTTCAGATCATCTACCAGGCCTTCAGCTCTTGATTACCATCTTCCATTCAACTCGTCTTTAGAAAACTCCCTACACTTCAGTCCCGTCACCATCTTCAATACCTCACTGTACCCGATTTTTGTTCTGTTCAGACCACAAGATAATGGCAACATTTTTCATTATTCTATAAATTAATAGTTCAAATCGGGGAGAAAATATTTAATTTAACAAAATAAAATAATTGTTGTTGTACGTATGCATTATTTCTTCTAGATATTTTTTATCTTCTAGGAAAGCATTTTGAAATATGGGTACGAAGTACGAATTTTATTCCGGGAATTCACAATAAATTTTTCATGCAGGGGCTTATGTCTTCCAAAAACGGGAATTAACTAGCTAGATGGCCGTAACGTGAAACCTTATCATATCGCCTCAAGATCATTGAAACTCCTTGTATGTGTTGGACGCCACACGCCCATTTTTATTATTTTAGACTTCTGTTTTGTATGTAGCGGGTATCAGTTGGGCGCCACTGTTGTATATATTGAAGACATTAAACAGTGTTTTGTATTCGTTGGTTCCTAATATTTTCTCATCTCCCTCCATGTATCAGTTGGGCGCCAGTCAATAATTTTTCTGATAAACTTCCATGCCACATATATTGGTATTCGTTGGGCGCCACTGCTTTATTTTATAAACAATATGTTGCACTCCATCATCTATGCACAATTTTTTCTTTCATATTTGCTTCTTCAGATCATTGCCCTGACTTCCATTTTTATTACTTCACTTCTTAATTCTGTTTTTTTTTTATTTTGATTGAAGTAAATTAATTTCAAACACGTATCGCAGATTTGCCTTTCAATGCATTGCCTCAACGAGTGGAGATGGTGGTGTCGAACAAACTGAGATATGCCATGTAATTATCGGTGAACACGTCAATGTACTGACAGATGGGTGGTATAAGGAAATATAAGAAAACGCAACAGCAACAAAATAAAATTACAAAACCCTTTTGAAAACAAACAAGAGTTGTATTTTTTTTCTTTAAAAAATCCACGCCTTGGGTAGGACTTGAAAAAACAAGTCTTTAAAAAATACACGCCTTGGATAGCCCTTGAAAAACTAGTCTTTAAAAAATCCACGCCTTGGATAGGCCTTGAAAAACTAGTCTTAACAAAATCCACGCCTTGGATAGGCCTTGAAAAAGTAGTCTTAACAAAATCCACGCCTTGGATAGGCCTTGAAAAAGTAGTCTTAACAAAATCCACGCCTTGGATAGGCCTTGAAAAAGTAGTCTTAACAAAATCCACGCCTTGGATAGGCCTTGAAAATCGAGTCTTTAAAAAATCCACGCCTTGGATAGGCCTTGAAAATCGAGTCTTTAAAAAATCCACGCCTTGGATGGGCCTTGGAAATCGAGTCTTTAAAAAATCCAAGCCTTGGATGGGCCTTGAAAATGGAGTCTTTAAAAAATCCAAGCCTTGGATGGGCCTTGAAAATGGAGTCTTTAAAAAATCCAACCCTTGGATAGGCCTTGAAAATGGAGTCTTTAAAAAATCCACGCCTTGGGTAGGCCTTAAAAAACTAGTATTTAAAAAATCCACGCCTTGGGTAGGCCTTAAAAAACTAGTCTTTAAAAAATCCACGCCTTGGATAGGCCTTAAAAAACTAGTCTTAAAAAAATCCACGCCTTGGATAGGCCTTGAAAAACTAGTCTTTAAAAAATCCACGCCTTAAAAAACTAGTCTTTAAAAAATCCACGCCTTAAAAAACTAGTCTTTAAAAAATCCACGCCTTAAAAAACTAGTCTTTAAAAAATCCACGCCTTAGATAGGCCTTAAAAAACTAGTCTTTAAAAAATCCACGCATTGGATAGGCCTTGAAAAACTAGTCTTTAAAAAATCCACGCCTTGGGTAGGACTTGAAAAACTAGTCTTTTGAAAAATACACGCCTTGGGTAGGAAAAACTAGGCTTTAAAAAATCCACGCCTTGGGTAGGACTTGAAAAACTAGTCTTTTGAAAAGTCCACGCCTTGGATAGGCCTTGAAAAACTAGTCTTTTGGAAAATCCACGCCTTGGGTAGGAAAAACTAGTCTTTAAAAAATCTACGTCTTGGGTTGGACTTGAAAAAATAGTCTTTAAAAAATCCAGGCCTTGGGTAGGACTTGAAAAACTAGTCTTTAAAAAATCTACGTCTTGGGTTGGACTTGAAAAAATAGTCTTTAAAAAATCCAGGCCTTGGGTAGGACTTGAAAAACTAGTCTTTAAAAAATCTACGTCTTGGGTTGGACTTGAAAAAATAGTCTTTAAAAAATCCAGGCCTTGGGTAGGACTTGAAAAACTAGTCTTTAAAAAATCCAGGCCTTGGGTAGGACTTGAAAAACTAGTCTTTAAAAAATCCACGCCTTGAAAAACTAGTCTTTAAAAAATTTACGCCTTGAAAAACTAGTCTTTAAAAAATTTACGCCTTGAAAAACTAGTCTTTAAAAACTCCACGCCTTGAAAAACTAGTCTTTAAAAACTCCACGCCTTGAAAAACTGGTCTTTAAAAACTCCACGCCTTGAAAAACTAGTCTTTAAAAAATCCACGCCTTGAAAAACTAGTCTTTAAAAAATCCACGCCTTGAAAAACTAGTCTTTAAAAAATCCACGCCTTGAAAAACTAGTCTTTAAAAAATCCACGCCTTGAAAAACTAGTCTTTAAAAAATCCAGGCCTTGGGTAGGACTTGAAAAACTAGTCTTTAAAAAATCTACGTCTTGGGTTGGACTTGAAAAACTAGTCTTTAAAAAATCCACGCCTTGAAAAACTAGTCTTTAAAAAATTTACGCCTTGAAAAACTAGTCTTTAAAATATCCACGCCTTGAAAAACTAGTCTTTAAAATATCCACGCCTTGAAAAACTAGTCTTTAAAAACTCCACGCCTTGAAAAACTAGTCTTTAAAAAATCCACGCCTTGAAAAACTAGTCTTTAAAAAATCCACGCCTTGAAAAACTGGTCTTTAAAAAATCCACGCCTTGAAAAACTAGTCTTTAAAAACTCCACGCCTTGAAAAACTAGTCTTTAAAAAATCCACGCCTTGAAAAACTAGTCTTTAAAAACTCCACGCCTTGAAAAACTAGTCTTTAAAAAATCCACGCCTTGAAAAACTAGTCTTTAAAAAATCCACGCCTTGAAAAACTAGTCTTTAAAAAATCCAGGCCTTGGGTAGGACTTGAAAAACTAGTCTTTAAAAAATCTACGTCTTGGGTTGGACTTGAAAAAATAGTCTTTAAAAAATCCAGGCCTTGGGTGGGACTTGAAAAACTAGTCTTTAAAAAATCCAGGCCTTGGGTAGGACTTGAAAAACTAGTCTTTAAAAAATCTACGTCTTGGGTTGGACTTGAAAAAATAGTCTTTAAAAAATCCAGGCCTTGGGTAGGACTTGAAAAACTAGTCTTTAAAAAATCCACGCCTTGAAAAACTAGTCTTTAAAAAATTTACGCCTTGAAAAACTAGTCTTTAAAAAATTTACGCCTTGAAAAACTAGTCTTTAAAATATCCACGCCTTGAAAAACTAGTCTTTAAAATATCCACGCCTTGAAAAACTAGTCTTTAAAAACTCCCCGCCTTGAAAAACTAGTCTTTAAAAACTCCACGCCTTGAAAAACTGGTCTTTAAAAAATCCACGCCTTGAAAAACTAGTCTTTAAAAAATCCACGCCTTGAAAAACTAGTCTTTAAAAAATCCACGCCTTGAAAAACTGGTCTTTAAAAAATCCACGCCTTGAAAAACTAGTCTTTAAAAACTCCACGCCTTGAAAAACTAGTCTTTAAAAAATCCACGCCTTGAAAAACTAGTCTTTAAAAAATCCACGCCTTGAAAAACTAGTCTTTAAAAAATCCACGCCTTGAAAAACTAGTCTTTAAAAAATCCACGCCTTGAAAAACTAGTCTTTAAAAAATCCACGCCTTGAAAAACTAGTCTTTAAAAAATCCACGCCTTGAAAAACTAGTCTTTAAAAAATCCACGCCTTGAAAAACTAGTCTTTAAAAAATCCACGCCTTGAAAAACTAGTCTTTAAAAAATCCACGCCTTGAAAAACTAGTCTTTAAAAAATCCACGCCTTGAAAAACTAGTCTTTAAAAAATCCACGCCTTGAAAAACTAGTCTTTAAAAAATCCACGCCTTGAAAAACTAGTCTTTAAAAAATCCACGCCTTGAAAAACTAGTCTTTAAAAAATCCACGCCTTGAAAAACTAGTCTTTAAAAAATCCACGCCTTGGGTAGGACTTGAAAAACTAGTCTTTAAAAAATCCACGCCTTGGGTAGGACTTGAAAAACTAGTCTTTAAAAAATCCAACCCTTAGGTAGGGCTTGAAAAACTAGTCTTTAAAAAATCCACGCCTTGTGTAGGACTTGAAAAACTAGTCTTTAAAAAATCCCCGCCTTGGGTAGGACTTGAAAAACTAGTCTTTAAAAAATCCACGCCTTAGATAGGACTTGAAAAACTAGTCTTTAAAAAATCCACGCCTTGGGTAGGACTTGAAAAACTAGTCTTTAAAAAATCCACGCCTTGGGTAGGACTTGAAAAACTGGTCTTTAAAAAATCCAGGCCTTGGGTAGGACTTGAAAAAATATACTTTAAAAAATCCAGGCCTTGAAAAACGGTCTCTATGTCTCACTCGTAACAATTCAAACTAACCTCAATGTATCCCTGTTTTCTTGCAGCTCCAATCTGCCGTTTCTGTCCTGCACTGGCAATTCCAGAATAAAAATTAAATCAACATGTCTAAACGATGGACAATCATATCATACCTGATACTCGTCTATACCTGTTACAGGTGTACATGGGCCCAAACACAATTACCTGAACAACCAACCAATAATTTAGATTTAGAAGCAGCACTGCCAGAACCCAGAGCTTATGTACCCGATTCCCAATATCTAGACTTTGTCTATCACAATCATGAAGAGTTAACAAGATTTTTAAGGTAACACCCAAAGCAGACATAACCTCAATTTCAGAAAATAATATAATTCTCCCCTCTCTATCTCTCTCTTTTCGGCAGAGCAACTAGTGCTCGCTATCCTAATCTAACTGCCTTGTATTCGATTGGTAAGTCTATACAGGGTCGAGAGTTATGGGTGTTGGTGGTCTCCTCCTCACCCTATGAACACATGATCGGTAAACCAGATGTCAAATATGTTGGCAATATTCATGGCAATGAACCTGTGGGTCGGGAGTTACTATTGCATTTGATCCAATATTTGGTGTCCAGCTATGATACTGATCAATATGTTAAATGGCTGCTGGATAATACTCGCATCCATATAATGCCTTCAATGAATCCCGATGGCTTTGCCGTCTCCAAGGAGGGTACCTGTGATGGCGGTCAGGGCAGGTGAGTCTTACAGAAATATTTTGAAAATTGTTTTGGTATTAAAATTCGTAATATTTCTTTTAGATACAATGCCCGTGGCTTTGATTTGAATCGCAATTTCCCCGACTACTTTAAGCAGAACAATAAACGTGGCCAACCGGAAACGGATGCTGTTAAGGATTGGATCTCGAAAATACAATTCGTTTTGAGTGGCAGTTTACATGGCGGGGCCCTGGTGGCCAGTTATCCCTATGATAATACACCAAATGCTAGTAAGTATAAATAGGGAATACTCTTGAGGTCCTCTTTAGTTATTGAGTTGGTTTTGTTTTAAGTTAAAAGTTTAGTTAGTTTCCGAATCATTCCGTAAAATATATATTTCATTCATTGAAATCGTCGCTAAAAACATTCACATTCATAAACAAATCCACGCCTAAGGTAGCCCTTGATAAAATATTCTTTAATAGATCCACGCCTAATGTAGCCCCTGGAAAAAAGATTCTTCAATAGATCCACGCCTAAGGTAGCCCCTGGAAAAATGATGCTTTAATAGATCCTCGCCTAAGGTAGCCCCTGGAAAAAATATTCTTTAAAAAATCCACGCCTAAGGTAGCCCCTGGAAAAAATATTCTTTAAAAAATCCACGCCTAAGGTAGCCCCTGGAAAAAATATTCTTTAAAAAATCCACGCCTAGGGTAGCCCCTGGAAAAAATATTCTTTAAAAAATCCACGCCTAAGGTAGCCCCTGGAAAAAATATTCTTTAAAAAATCCACGCCTAAGGTAGCCCCTGGAAAAAATATTCTTTAAAAAATCCACGCCTAAGGTAGCCCCTGGAAAAAATATTCTTTAAAAAATCCACGCCTAAGGTAGCCCCTGGAAAAAATATTCTTTAAAAAATCCACGCCTAAGGTAGCCCCTGGAAAAAATATTCTTTAAAAAATCCACGCCTAAGGTAGCCCCTGGAAAAAATATTCTTTAAAAAATCCACGCCTAAGGTAGCCCCTGGAAAAAATATTCTTTAAAAAATCCACGCCTAAGGTAGCCCCTGGAAAAAATATTCTTTAAAAAATCCACGCCTAAGGTAGCCCCTGGAAAAAATATTCTTTAATAAATCCACGCCTAAGGTAGCCCCTGGAAAAAATATTCTTTAAAAAATCCACGCCTAAGGTAGCCCCTGGAAAAAATATTCTTTAAAAAATCCACGCCGAAGGTAGCCCCTGGAAAAATATTCTTTAAAAAATCCACGCCTAAGGTAGCCCCTGGAAAAAATATTCTTTAAAAAATCCACGCCTAAGGTATCCCCTGGAAAAAATATTCTTTAAAAAATCCACGCCTAAGGTAGCCCCTGGAAAAAATATTCTTTAAAAAATCCACGCCTAAGGTAGCCCCTGGAAAAAATATTCTTTAAAAAATCCACGCCTAAGGTAGCCCTTTAAAAAATCTACGCCTAAGATAGCTCTTGAAAAACTATTCTTTACAAATCCAGGCCTGAGGTATATTCTTTAAATAATCCGGACCTAGTCTGGGTCCTGGATTATTTTTTTAATCCACGTCTTTTATACCATTTCATTGTCATCAATCGCTTCATCTCATTGCCGTGTTTGCAATTTCACTCTCTCTCTCTCACCCTCTCGCTCACCCTTTCACAAAAAAATCATGGACATTATTGTAGTCGAATCAGTTGTATATAAAGTGCTATTACAATTTTTTCATTTAAAAACCAATATGGCGACTAAAAGGAATCTGTAGATCATCGGCCTTATGCGCGAGTGAGTAGATCCCTATTTTTGTACAAAAAAAAAAAAACTCCCAATGTAGAAGTTCCGAAAAAAAAATATTACAAAAAATATATACAAATGTCGATCAGTAAAACTAACCCTTTTTCGCATTACCTTCCTCCTCCCCCCTTCCCAACAACATGTCCTTTGGGCGCAGTGTTTCAAACATATTCAGCGGCACCCTCACTCACCCCTGACGATGATGTGTTCAAGCATTTATCTTTGGTCTATGCTAAAAATCATGCCAAAATGTCACGCGGTGTGGCCTGCAAATCTGCCACCCCGGCCTTTGAGAATGGCATTACTAATGGTGCTGCCTGGTACCCTTTGACTGGTGGCATGCAGGATTATCAATATGTTTGGTATGGATGTATGGAAGTGACATTGGAAATCTCCTGCTGTAAATATCCACCAGCCTATGAATTGCGTAAATATTGGGAAGATAATCAATTGGTGAGTGGGAACAAACTCAACTCGAAACCGAATTTCAAATAATAATAATACAAATTTTGATCTATCTCTCAGTCCATGATCAAATTCCTTGCCGAGGCCCATCGCGGTGTCCAAGGTTTTGTCTTCGACAACAATAACAATCCCATTGAAAGGGCATCCCTAAAAATTAAGGGACGCGATGTTGGTTTCCAAACAACCAAACATGGTGAGTTCTGGAGAATATTGCTGCCGGGTTATTATAAATTGGAGGTAAGTCGGAATTGTTTTTTTATTTTTAATTTGATATACCTGTTTAATTAATCTATTTCCTTTTCAGGTATTTGCTGAGGGCTATTCTCCACGAGAAATTGAATTTGTCGTTGTCGAACAACATCCAACATTGCTGAATGTCACGCTGTCACCATCTAAGGTAAGATCAGGTTTGGTTTTTCATTTATATTAAACGATTTCAATTATTTTGCATAAGAAGTACATTCGATCAGTTCAAAAGGGTTACAACGTTACCTATATTTCGACGAGGTGTACTAAAATATTCAACTTCCCTACTATTGTAAAATATTGCGTACGGACGTATTACCCAAATATGTCAAATCTATATCTCTTAGGGAACTAAACCAAATCGATGAATAATATTTACGTTTGTGGCGAATAACGTCGAATGCCCTAGGGTAACCTGACATCGTCAGGTCAGGTTACCCTCTAGTATTATCATTTTAAGATATTAGTTTACTATGAGTCTGTTTCCGTACTGCCATAATCTACCCTTTTTGACTATTTTTTTCGATTTCATAAAGAAAAATAGTTATCGAAATAAAAAATTGTACATTCCTGTAGATTCTGAAACAGACATTTTATCTAGCCGGTAGGAAATATCAATGATGAAACTGTACTAACTTAATATTTTAATATGTAAAAGATTGGAACTACTATTTTAGTTGTATCGTGATTTCAACAGACGGACGAATTTAATCTAATCGGGAATAGATGGGGTCTCCGATAAATATTTCGAGGTGACAAATTTAATATACACTTCGCCTTTTAGTGGATGATATAAATAGGTACAAATTGTAAATTTCCTCCAGACTTCTTAAAAAACTTTTATTTTAGAGTTTGCTCGTGCCTGGAGGAACTATTTCACAAAAGGAATAATCAGTATTAGGTCCAGTATTTTCATTCGTCTAATTCTGTTTGATACAATTGTTCATATGAATCTTGAACGATTTCAATAAAATGAACTATGGAACTAAATGAATAATTCATCCAATTTGCGGAACGTACCAAACAAAGACTGAGCCGCTTCATGAACAAATTTACCCAACTCTACTATATAGCTGCGGAGCCACTGGTAAGATTTATGAGGAGGATCTATTCAAAATGTCACCAACACTGTGGTACAGGTTATTATGCCCTTATTGCATATGCTTGTAACAGACAAAAGGAAACGAGGTAGACACATGGTTCCTTTTCAGAATATGCATGGAATCACATTCTAATGCGATTTATGCGGGTCTATCCGTCCGTCCATGTATTATTGTGAGCAAAGTACTGCTTACATTTATGATCCGATTTGGATGAAATTTGGCACAGCTCATTTGTTTGACCCAAGGACGAACCCTAATTAGAGAAAATCGGTTTAAATTTACATATAGCTCCCATATATATTTTCGTCCGATTTTAAGTAAATGATGCACCAAAGCCCCAAAATAAAGCAGAATGACACAGAATTTTACACAGCGCACGGAATTAGGTCCATTTTGATGTCAGTGAAGTTTTGTTGAAATCGGTTTAGATTTACATAAAGCTCCCATATATATTTTCGTCCGATTTTATGTAAATGGTGCACCAAACTCCCAAATTGTTGTCCGATTGAAGCGAAATTTGACATAACATATGGAATTAAGACTAGGATAGAGTGTGTTAAGTTTCATTGGGCTTTCCTAGAGTTTCATTGGGCTTTCCTAGTGTTTCATTGGGCTTTCAAAAGTTGGATTTCATATTGGTGTAACATTTTTAGATTTCCCACAATGGGTCATTGAATTTTCATCCCTTAAAATAAATCAATTTAAAACATTTCCAAAATAGATTTTTATGAAATATTAATATTGCTGTATCATTTTTCGATTCCGCACAATGGGCATCGATAACTTTTCAAATTTTACTAATATCAATTTTAGGTTCAATAAAGCAGGTTATAATACCTGTGGTCCTGATGAAAGAAGGGGAGATATAGCAGATTAGATTTGTAACACATGGAAATATTTACCTGAGACACCATATAAATTCTTTAACCGAATTCGAAGTCGACTTAGTAATATTCGTCCGTCTGTTGAAATCACAATAGAGCTCGCAATATTGTTTAAAATTTTACAATAGCCCCCATATAATGATAATTCCCAAATATAGGTATTTTGGGGATTATGGACACTTTTTTTAACCAAATTGACAGTAATTTGGAACTTTGAGTTCACATCGGGTAGGAAATTGCCTTTTAGCATAGCCCTCATATAACTCTACTCCCCTTTATTCGAATTTTTTTTTCATTTTCTCCAATCAATTTGTCTATAATTTAGTGTTTTGAATTCAAATTGGGTAGTAAAAATTCCTACCAATAATTGTCAGTATTGGTTAACTTTAGATATATCTCCCATATACATTTTCGTCCGATTTAAGGTAAATGGTGCAACAAAGTCCCTATATATCATTCGATTTGCACGAAATTTGGCATAGAGTACAGAATTTATTCCAGAATGATGTGTGCCAAGAAAATCGGGTCAGATTTAGATATAGCTCCCATATATAGTTTCGTCCGATTTAAGGTAAATGGTGCGCCAAAGTCCCTATATATTATTCGATTTGCACGAAATTTGGCACAGCATACTTAATTCAGTCTAGAGTGATATATGCTAAGTTTCGTGGAAGTCGGTTCAGAATTAGATATAGCTTCCATATATATTTTCGTCCGATCTAAGACAAATGGTGCACCAAATTCGCTATTTATCTTTCGATTTGCACGAAATTTTGCACAGCGTACTGAATTAAGAGTTGAATGATGTGTGTTAAGTGTGAAAATCGGTTAAAATTCAGATATAGCTCCCATATATATTTTCGTCCGATTTAATGTAAATGGTGCACCAAAGTCGTTATATATCTTTCGCTTTGCACGATTACAGAATTAGGTCTACAATTATGTGTGTTAAGTTTCCTGAAAATCGGTTCAGATTTAGATATAGCTCCCATATATTTTCGTCCGATTTAAGGTAAATGGTGCACCAAAGTCCCTATATATCATTCGATTTGCACGATTTTGCACAGCGCAATGAATGAATGAATCTAGATATACCTTCTATATCGGTTGCAGAATGACATGTTTATGGATCCAATTTCATTTTGGTAGTCGTTAGGATTCATCTGTTGAATATACCCAAAGTGATGAAGGGTATCATATAGTCGGCCCCTTTGCGACTTTACTACTTTCCTTACTGGATATTATTGAATTGATTTTTTTTTTAATTTTCGAAGAGCCTTTTTGAGTACTTTTGCAATATGTATATTCTCCTTTGCTAATCGAATGTACTTGTTTTTCGATTTCCATCGAAAATCATTTCTCTATTTTATTTATTTTTTTAAATAAACATTTTTCCCCTTAAGAAAATTTTAAATGAAAACACAGCATGCTTGCACTTAAAATAAAGTAGTATTTTTTAATATTATTTTTCATACTTAACAATTTTTTATATTGAATATACCTATATTCCTAACATATTTTTTTTCCTACAATTTTTTTCAATATTTTTTATTATACAAACAAAAAACCCCAAGCAGTTTAACATGCCCACAATTCTTACAACAGCCACCTCCACCACCACCACTACGCAAAAAACCGCAACCCGAACACAAATCAGGAATAATCGCAAAAATGTGAATGATAAAATTCGTTTCCCAACCGATTAGAGTTGCGTTGTATTTCACTGGCAAGGAATTGTTGAAAAAAGAAATAATATTATTTAGTTTCCAAAAAAATCATCAATATATAAAAGAAGTATCATTAAAAAGGCTTAATGGCTTTCAAACAATTTTTTTTTTTTTTTTGAAATTTTGTAGATCCATGCTCTTTAGTTGTTTTTCTATTATTTTTGCAAAACACAAAAAAAGAAATACTAAAACAAAGCTTACTGCTGCTGCCTGTTGAAACATGACTAATGATTGGTAAACTAACAATACAAATTTTTCTATTCCTATTATTATTATTCCTCCCTCAACCCCTGCAACAAAATCGAATTTTCAACACAACCACAAAAAAATATATCAAATGAGTTTACTTTGTATTAGTAAGTACAGACATATCTATATTATTAATGTGTACTATGTGTTTGTTAGCTTTCATTAGAGCTTTTTTTATTAAATATTTCATAAAAAAAAAACTAAAAATCTGCACTAAATTTCCTTTCATTAAAAACAAATCATCTGTTTTATTTCTCTGAGTGTTATACTCGCCCTTTAATTAGTTTACCAAAAAAAAACACAAAATCATAGCATACTTCTAGGCTGTCAATACCACCAAGCATTGCCTTTGCTTTCCTAAGCACCAAACCAGCTGTGTCACCGCTTAACATAACAAACAGGGTGTCTCGCATATAAATGTTGTTTCTCTCTCTCTCTCTATGTGTGTGCGTGTGTGTGTTTCTCTCTATGTGTTGTTTTTTACTTTATCATTTAAATGTTAAGCATCCTTTTTAAAAGCGTTTTATTAATGAAATTATTTTTCCTGTTTTTTGCAGCGCACCGAGGGCGGTTCATTATCACCCATTTCACCGCTATATCGACCCATACCCGGCCCACCACCACACCTCTATCGTCCACCCACACCCGGCTATGGTGGCGGTGATTCCAGTATCTTCTCCTCCATTACCAGCGGTCTCAATAATCTCTATTCGAATCTGTTCGGCTGATCGTTTCTCTTCGTGATCGAAATATTTCTCGATTATCGTACCATTTATTTATTTATAACATTTTTCATAATACTATCGATAATTCATATAGCAAGTCGTGAAGATTTCGATCCGTTGCCCCAGGAGGGGGAGGAATAATAGTAGTAGTAGTAATGTAAGCCAATAACAACAACTACCAGAATAACAGAAACAACAACAATCAACAGTCCATTTGCAAACAAACAGCTTCGTTTTTTGCAAAGCAATCGATCGCACGAAGAAGGAAGAGAAAAAACTTTATTTTTGTAGTACTGCCTTATAGTTCAATTAGGTAAAATGGGGTTCGGTAAACTAACACTGGGTGACATGAAATATTTTTTTTTGGGACTTTGAAAACCCGCGGGGAAAATTGTTAGGATTTGAATTGATTTTTGGTAATATTTAAGACTACCATTGCCACTACTCTAGGTTAGGTTTGGGGATGTGCAGTCACTTATGTGGCTGCAGCACTCTGTGATCCGTTGTGATCATCCACAAGAAGAGATACAGTGAAGAGAAGAGACAAAGACAGATCTGTAGGGGAGACAAGATTAGGGAATTAAAGGAGAGTTGGGAATCTTACACAAATAAATGAAAGAGGAATGAGGGTCGATGGCTCTATGAATCAGACAGAAAATGTGTTACGTGTCAAGGTTGTTTGTTGCTAACCACTTTATGTTTCAAATTATGCTGTAGATTAGATCAGGTGCGGTTGTTGAGAAGAAGCTGAGACTCGGTAGAAAATGAGCACCCAATAGTCTGTGCCGCCTGTAAGCTAGGGATACGTAGTCGAGCGCCAAAGTCGACTTTTATACTTTTCGATTTTTGCCTCTGATCAAAAAGTCGATTTTTAGACTTTTCGATTTTTGTCTTTGACTAAAAAGTCGACTTTTCGATCTTTCGATTTTGTCGAAACTGTTCAAAATCGATTTTCGACTTTTAATGACTCCTGCAAAATCGATTAAAAAATTGATTTTTTATATGAATTATTGTGAACAGAAAAAGTAAACTTCCGGAAAGTGCAATTTTTGGACAATTCGAGCTTTGTGATAAAAAAAACAAGTATTTATGAAGAAAATCGAAAGTCGATCTTGAAAAGTCGACTTTACGATTTTCTCATAGATCAAAAGTCGACTTCGACTTTTAGACTTTTCAATACAAAAAGTCGATTAATCGATTAGTCGAAAGTCGATTTACTTATCCCTACTGTAAGCCAGGGCTGGGCAATGACACAGGAGATGCTCAATTGTCTCCGTCTCCTCCTCGTCAATACAGAGTCTACAGTAATCAATTGCATCAAGATCCCATTTACTAGTAAAAGCCCTGATGTTTCAGCTTTGCTCAGGTTCAACAGTGAGTGCGTTCTTTTGGTAGACAGAGTCGGCCAAATGGATCTTGACACGTTGCACTTAGGTTCGTTGTGCCAAAGTTCACAGGCTCTTTCGTCAAAGAATGCCTAAAAGTTCCGATAAAAATGACATATGGGTGGTTTGATTGAGTCATCATTTTCTAGATCGGTGGATTGAGATGCTCGTCTAGCTAGTTCGTCCGCTCTTTCATTACCCAAGATGTCACAATGTCCTGGTACCCAACACACCCGATAGCTATAGTTAAGTTCTTCCAGAGCTGCTCTACACTTGAGGCCACTACTCCAAGGATGTTCGGTACTGAAAATGGAATAGATCGAAAGGCTTTATTGGAACTTGAGATCTGAAAACATCTGCAATATATCTATATTCTGCTTTGCTGATCCAATGTATTTTTTATTCGATTTCCCTCGAATATTATTTCTCTATTTTATTTATTAAGATAAATGAACGGTACCCTGAATATTCGGTATTTTAACCAATTTTCTCCTGGATGTCCAAATATTATGCAGACCACTGTAGGTGACTTTATATCCTGATTTTCTAATTTTCACAACAGTCGAAATCGCTTATAAGGTCGAAATTGATCAATATATGCGATATGTTGTCATAAACGATTTTAAAATAAAGGCGGAACGTTTCTCGGAACTTTTGTGTGTGTGTGTTTGAAGGCGGCCCTCAGGTCCTTAAGGCCGCAGGAATTGGCGATCTTCCAAAAATTTATAATCCAAAAACGATCGTACACCAGGTACATCTGACTTCTCGCATAAACTATGTACTAGTAGTCCACAGTCCAACTGTAGATTCACAACGAACCCTGCAACTAACAGCTGATAAAAATACAAATAAGAACGATAGTATACAGTACTTTAATAATAGAAAAACTTGAAACAGAGCAATCAACCTCCCGGTTGTGTGATGTCCAAGTGCATAAGGTGTATGAAGTGACGAAAATTGCAAACCGCAGTCAAAGAATTTCCAGAATCAATACTGCTTTCAGGTCACACAAAGTTGGTTCTCCAAGACCTCTAGGCTCTTTCGAGGCTTCCGAAGATAGGTAATAAATAGCAAAAAAACGTCAGTGATTAATCTATCTATGAAATGGAATAGGGATCAGGATCACACATGAATTTTCGCCTCTTTGATGAAGCGAATTAATTTCTTGAAAAGCTCTTCCTCAGTGGATTTCAGGATTGTCATAAGATTATAGTGTTGCGAAAAAAGGGTGGGATAAGCAGATCTTAATTGATTATATCTTGGGCAAATACAAATACAGTGCACCACGTCTTCAGGAACACTGCATAAATCGCACTGCCAGGAATCACTGGCACCTATACGATGTAGATCGACATTGCAATACGAATGTCCTGTCATGAGCCTGTTAATTAATTTTGTGTCCTCCGGGCTCAAATTTATTTTGCATACCACGGTTTACTGTACACATCGGTACAGAATTGGAAAATGAATCGGCCTTTAGTCAAGGAAACTGTCTGAAACTCATCATTCCACATGTCCTTTACTCTTCTTTCTATTTGTTTTATCGCCTCCTTCGGGGTTCAGATATCACAGGTTAAAATGGGATAGGGATCAGGATCACAGATGATTTTTTCGCCTTTTTGATGAAGCGAATCAATTCCTTGAATAGCTCTTCCTCAGTGGATTTTAGGATTGTCATAAGGTTATAGTGTTGGGAGAAAAGGGTCGGATAAGCGGATCTTAATTGATTATATCTTGGGCAAATAGAAATACAGTGCTCCGCATAAATCGCATTGCCAGGAATCACTGGCACCTATACGATGTAGATCGACTTTGCAATACAATATAATTGATTATATCTTGGGCAAATAAAAATAAAGTGCTCCGCATAAATCGCATTGCCAGGAATCACTGGCAACTATACGATGTAGATCGACTTTGCAATACGAATGTCCTGTCATGGGCCTGTTAATTAATTTTGTGTCCTCCGGGTTCAAATTGATTTTGCATACCACGGAAAATTGGAAAACGAATCTGCCTTTTAGTCAATAAATCTGTCTGAAACTCTTCATTTCACATGTGCTTTACCCTCCTTTCTATTTGTTTTATCGCCTCCTTCGGGGTCAGATATGTCACAATTGGTGTTCCTGCATCCACCGCTTGCTTCGGAACTTTTGGCTAAGTCTTTATAAATGGTCATTAAAAATACTCCCAATTAAATGAATTTCCAAAAAACCTATGTCACCCAGTGTCGCATTCTGTAACCACGGCCACAAAGGAATTTTTGCAAAATCCATTTTTTTTTGTTGTAGTTGAATGTTGTTTAGTTTTAATGATTTATTTATTGTTACCAAAAAAAAATAACAACAAACAAAACTGAAGAACTCTAAATATATTTGGAAAAAATGTTTAAAAAAATAATTTGAAAAATATATTTAAATTTAAAATAAAATGGTGTTCTCATATTTTAATTAAGATATATCTATTTGTATATTATTAAGACAATAAGTTAAATGAAATAAAAACAGAAAACAAATATTTATAAGATAAACAAATTAACTACATTATCTTAAAATAAAATAATACTAAAAATATTATATATATATTTATCTATAAAAAAGAGAATATTTTATGAATAATAAAAATTTTTTCAATAAAAAAAAATAAATAAAAATGCTGAGTTATTTTAGATTTGGAAAAAAAGGAAACAAATTAAAAAAATAAACAATCCACACGTATAAATAATATATGAATAAGTAAAAAAAGTGTCAGTCGGCCAGATATATACCCTCACTTCAGAGTTATAGACATGATCTATTATTTCTTTTATATAACAAATATGTTTTTATCAAAGACTTTTCAGATTTAATGTTGATCAGTTCGGATATTCAAAAAAATTTAAAAGGTTACATAATGTTGACCCTTTTTGGGGGAGATACCAGAGGAGATGGTAGACTGGTCCCAACTTCGGACTTGATCTAGGCTTGGTAAAGATAATAGGTTGTGCAACTTACTTACTTTGCTGGCTTGTTACAGAACGGTTGTTCCATTAGCCGAGCTTAAAAAAGATTTCCAAGCGCGTCGGTCTTGTGCGCATCTCCTCCAATTTGAAAGACCACGTTCCAAGATGTTGTTTTCTACATGGTCTTTCCATATGTTTCGTGGCCTTCCCCTTTTACGGGAACCATCAGTAGGCTCGCTTTTATATGCCTTTTGAGCTGGGGTATTCTCATTCATTCGCAGAACATGGCCTAGCCAACGACTGACTATGTCGATGTCCGCGTATGAATTTTAAAACTCGTGGTTTAGATCTTTCGGAGAATTTTTCTTTCAAACACCTCAAGAGCTGCCTCATCTGCACGGGTAGTATCAGCGTCTTGTAAAGCGTGAGTTTGGTCTGGCGGGAGGTAGCCTTGTTTCTAAACTGCTTACTTAGACCGTAGTACCATATGTTGACCATCACAATCCTTCTCCGAATTTGAAAACTGATGTCATTCATTTTTTTATGGCGGTACCAAGGTATATAAAATATTTCACTACCTCGAAGCTGTAGTTCCACAGTTGGTCTGTGTCTACTGGACGTCTTGCGCGTTGATACCATCAGGTATGTCTTCCTGCAATTTACTGCCAGACCCACTTTGGCAGACACCTTCTGATTTGTGCAAAGGTGGCTTTTACCGCTCTCAGTGTTCCACACATTATGTCGATGTCATCGGTGTAGGCGAGTAACATGTGTTGTTTGGTGTGCAGAGTGCCATTTCTGTTCACTTTTGCCTCTCGTATGACCTTTTCCAGCAGGATGTTGAAAAGATCACACGACAAACTGTCACCTTGTCTAGGTCCTTTCCGACTTTAACTGCTGACCTTGTGCCACTTCAAGTTATCCTGCATAGCCGTATTAATTTTGCAGGAATGCCGAGGTAGACTGGCTTTAAACACCTCTGAACGTATAGGGCTGTCGAATGCGGCTTTATAGTCGACGAATAGGTGGTATGTGTCGATGTGTTTTTCAGAATGAAAATCTGGTCAATGGTGGATTTTCAGGTTGTGCAATGTTTGGTTCAAGTCGGACAGTTCATTCGCCTGATATTGGATTATTAAATATTGACAATTTTGACCATTCGTGGGGGAGGTATCATAAGGAGTGGACCAATGGGTCCTATCTTCACACTTTATCTAGACTTGGTAAATATGATAGGTTGTGCAAAGTTTGGATCAAATCGGACATTCCATTCGCCTGATATTGGATTTATAAATATTGAACATTTTGACCTCTGTGGGGGAGGTACCAGAAGGAGTGGACCAATGGGTCTCATCTTCAATCCTGATCTAGGCTAAATAAGGATAATACGTTGTACAAAGTTCGTTTCAAATCGGATAGTTAAATTGCATGTTATTATAAAATTAATTTTTTTAGCACAATTTTGACCTTTTTGTGGGGAAGGTACCAGAAGGAGTGGACCGATATTCCCCATCTTCGAACTTAAACTAAGTTTGGAAGAAATATTAAGATGTGCAAAATTTGGATGAAATCGATTATTCCCTTCGAGAGTTATTTGGTGCGCACCAGTCAGCCAGACAGACGGACAAGGGACGAACTTGTGTAAATCGACTCCAAATTTTCTGAAACGTATTTGGTCCAAAGAAATATGGGGTCTAAAACCAATATTTCGATGAGGCACATTTTTACCGTATCAAAGTGTATATATAAGGTGACCATACTCCTTTTTTATAAAGGACAATCATCTATTTTAACATGCGTAAAACCATTCTGCCAAGATACATAAAATGGGGTGAAAAACAGCCACTTTGGTTGGAATATACGACTAGGACCAACCAAATATCTAAAATCATTCGCGACACTTACATATATAGGGACTAAACGTCAGAACATATACCCCATATATTAATAAATATCTGCCAAGAGGTGGTATTTTATCCTTCGAAGTCTGTAATATTATGTTACAACTACTTTGATGGGAAATAAATGAATGGGTACCGTATTTTACCAATTGAAATGATGTCAAATAGCTAAAATGGCACCACAACATGTTTTCTTTATTTCCTACAAATTTCCTTAATAGCCCTATTTTCCCCCCAAAATTAATTAATTTTCCAACGACAACAAGCATTCAACAACAATCCAATATCAACATTTTCTCAAATACACCAATTTCCAGCCATTCAAAGCTAGTTTAACGTTTTTGCAAATGATCACGATTTCCCTAGTTCTCCGTGATGAAAATACTTGTTTCAATCGATACACATACAAACTACACAATCTCCCCTAACCAACGGTAAAAGTTTTATGTCGATACGTTCATTCATTACTGAGTTATAGCCATTTAAAGTTAACCTTGTGTCAAAATATAGCGGCTAGACGATTCTGTTGGCCTGGTACCTCAAATTGGAAAAATGGCATTTTCATAAAAGCGAAAAAGTACAAAACAGCAAGCAGCATCATTGCCACATTGTTCGATTTTTCTTTGGTTTTATGGTTGGTTTACAAATTCTGAGCATACTTTCAGGCGCATAATTTAAAATGATATCCATGTGAAAATTATATGGCTCGTGATTTTAATGTAACGCCTAAAAGTATGCTCAGAATTTCATGAAATAACATTAAAACCCTATGGTAACGATCTGGTAACATTGCAGAATTTCATGTTTTTGCCCATGTGCGATTTCTTCATTTTTCCAATTTGATGTACCAGGCCAACAGAATGGTGTAGCCGCTATATTTTGACACAAGGTCAATTTGAAATGGCTATAACTCAGTAAAGAATAAACGTATCGACATAAAACTTTTACCGTTGGTTAGAGGAGATTGTGTAGTTTGTATGTGTATCGATAGACAAGTATTTTCACCTCGGAGCACTAGAGAAATCGTGATCATTTGCAAACACGTTAAATTAGCTTTGAATGACTGGAAATTTGGTGTACTTGAGAAAATGTTGATATTAGATTGTTGCGGAATGTTTGTTGTCATTGGGAAATTAATTCATTTTGAGAAAAAATAGGACTATTAAGGAAATTTGTAGGAAATAAAAAAAAACATGTTGTGGTGCAAGTTTAGCCATTTGACATCATTTCAATTGGTAAAATGCTGTTCCCCGATTCGCCGATTTTCCAATCAATGTGGATGTAATTTAATATTACAGACTTCGAAGGATAAAAAATACCACCTCTTGGCAGATATTTATTTATGTATGGGGTATATGTTTTGGACGAGAAGTCCCTTTAAATTTCCCTTCAGAGTATGTGCAGATTACTTGGGAAATATCGGCAAAAAAGGTTAGAAATCTCCGAAAGAAATCTGATATCAGAGCCCACTCGGCAGAATTGTTAACTGAGAAAAAATTCAAAAGTTCTGTTTCTATGTCACATACTTGGTCTGTTCCCGTACTGCAAGAATCTACTCGATTTTACTATGTTCTTCGATATCCTAAAGGAAAATTCGTTATCGTAGTAAAAAGAAGTAGATTATTGCAGTACGGGAACAAACCAACTGTGTAATAATAATATTTGGTCTGTTCCCGTATTGGAAGAATCTACTCCTTTTTACTACTATAACGAATTTTCCTTTATGATATCGAAAAAAGTATTAAAATCTAGTAGATTCTTGCAGTACGGGAACAGACCAATGATTTTCCAATTTTAAAGAAGAAAACAATTTCATACTAAATTTAAATAGATTTGCTGATTATACATTTTTCTATTGGTATTGGTCACATATTTCAACTTGTTCCGAACTAAAGTTTGCCAAAAATATTCCCTTGCACAAATATATGCCAGCCTCCAAAAATACCAAAACTAGAATGTTTCGGCTGGAAAATGCTACAAAAGCCTCAAAATACTGACAATTGAGCGGGACTTTTTTTAAGCTACGACAAAACCTGGATCCATATATGCGATGCGATGGATCACTTTGTATGCGATGGGAAGGAGACTTATTCCTCTATAGTTGGGTCTTTTCCAGGATTTGGCGCAGAGTGAAAATCTGATCAATGGTGGATTTGCCAGGTCTGAAGCCACATTGGTATGGTCCAATAATGTCATTGACCATTGGCTTCAGTCGTTCACACAGCACGCTGGATAGCACTTTGTATGCGATGGGAAGGAGACTTATTCCTCTATAGTTGGCACATATATCCTTGTCTGGTCTCCATGCATGCTGAGGTTCCAAACATTGGGCATGTATCCCTCTAGCCAAATTATACTAATCAGCTGGTGGATGATCCTGACCAACATCTGACCACCAGTCTTGAATAGTTCGACTGGTAACCTAACGGCACCTGCTGTTTTATTATTCTTCAGTCGATTGATTGCTTTTCTGACATTATCTTGTCTAGATGGTTTACAATCTATACCGTCATCTATTATTGGTTCTGGGGTATCCTCTTCGCCGCTACTATATGATACCAGAAGTTTTTCAAAATGCTCCATCCAGATCCTCAGCACGCTGTCTGTATCTGTCACCAGGTTTCCTTCTTCATCTCTACAGGAGGATGAGCCTGCACCAAAGCCTTCGGTTTGGTGTTTTAGCCGTTGGTAGAATTTTCGGACTTCATTCTGACTCCTATACATCTCGATTTGATCACGCTCACGTTTTTCTTGCTCTTTATTCTTTTTTCGATAGTACTCCATCGCATTGCGTGTTGCTACTGTCCTCAGGGTTGCCCTATACGCTGCGTTTTTCATATCAGTAGCAATACGACACTCTTGATCGTACCACGGATTTCTTGATAGTGGTCTTTGGTACCCAAGTGTTGCTTTTGCTGCAGTTTGTAGGGAGTGGGCAATTCTCTGCCACTGTGCTTCTATATTATTATCGGGACAAGGGCTGCTTTCGTCAAGCAGTTCGGTAAGTTGAGCGGAGTAGGCTTCTGTTATCTGTTGTGTTTGCAGCTTTTCGACGTCGAGTTTCCGTGTTGTGTTCGATCGCACCCTTGCAGCAACATTAAGACGAGTGCGAACATTGGCTGCTACAAGGTAGTTGTCCAAATCGATATTCGCTCCTCTGATCGATCGGACGTCTAAAACACTGGATGAATGCCTTCCGTTTATCACAAAATGATCGATTTGATTTCTCGTTGTTCGATCGGAAGAAATCCAACTGGCTTGAGTATATCGAAATGTTTTAATCTGGTGCTGCTAACTACCATGCTTTTTACTGCCGCGAATTCAATCAACCGCATGTCGTTGTCTGATGTTTCTTCATGGAAGCTGAATTTTCCGACTTTTGCATTAAAATCTCCTAGCAGAATTTTAATGTCATGGCCAGGGCAACGGTCATATGCTGTTTCTAGGCGCTCGTAAAATATGTCTTTGGTCTGTTCATCTTCATCTTCGGTCGGAGCATGGGCGCAAATGAGACTGATATAGAAAAACTTCGCTTTTATACAGATTATAGCAATTCGCTCATCTACTGGAGTGAATCTGGAGACGAGGTATTTTATTCTCCTGTTAACCATAAATCCGCAGCCAAATTCACGTCTCGTTTCATGGCAGCAATAATACAGTGCGTAATCATCTAATTTGCTTACGCCAGTCCCTTTCCATCGCATTTCCTGTAAGGCAATAATATCGGCTTTGTACTTCTTGAGTACGTCGGACAAGGTGAAAACTGCGCCTGTTCTGTACAAGGTGCGCACATTCCAAGTGCAGATTCGCAGATCGTGGTACTTTGTACGTTTGCAATGGTCGTCAACATTAGGGGGGTTTGGTTTTCTTTTTCTTTGCATTTTCATAGTAGAGGGGTTTTTCCGAATGTGGGCAACTAACCCGACGCCTCAACCCATTTTTTATAGTTTTTATGGGTGAACTCGCGCCACATATTAGCTCACTATTTCATCGTATGGCCACCTTACTGCAATTTAATACCCTCCTATTTTCATTTTTCTCTGCAGTGTTTTGAAAACAACGGAAAATATTTTTTTCAAATATTGTCATTAGTTTAAATACTTCGCTAAGAAGAAGAAGCATTCAAAACGATTTTCAAAAAAACCACCACCAATTCACTTGCTCGCTCTACCTGTGCCAAACCAATTGGACAGCACCACAGCAGGTGGACAACAAAAAAGGACCTTAAAAACCAAACATATGGCCTGGCCGGCTTATTGCCACACACACACAAACACTCACACACGTCAGAACTCAGCAGTCATATTTCGGTCGTTTACGTTTTCACTTCGTCGTTTTACTTTCATTTCTTTCTTGCCTGGAAATAAACGTCAGAAATAGTAGAAAAATCGAAAAAACATATATTTTTGAAATTTATTTTCTATTTTCTTTTTTCAAAATAAATAAATTTAAACGGAAATACATTTCGAAATTGTGTGGAATAATAGTAACCAAAACCAGAAAAGGATACGTTATGTCCGAATTCAATAGCCAACAATATTATGGATATTCAATGAATCAGCGGAGAACGGAAAAATATGGAACGGCAGCAGCAGCAGGAACAGCAACAACAACAAGAAATGTTGATTATCGGGTAAGAAGAGTGTTGTGACCTTTGTGTGCGTGTGTTAATGGCCGGGATAAATGGGGTCAAAAAAGTTGAATCAAAATTCTCATGCTAAAAAGCAAAGCCGAACAACTAACAGAAAAGAAAAAATATTACGCGAAAAGTTAATTTAAAAATATTCACGTCGGAAAATAGAAAAGGAAAAAAATATTTTAAAAAAATGCTGGACTGAATTCCGTACGCTATGCAAAATTTTGTCTAGATCGGACCAATATTGCGAGTTTGGTGCACCGTTTACCTTAAATCGGACGAAAATATATATGGAAGCTATATCTAAATCTGAACCGATTTTCACGAAACTTTGCACACATCATTCTATGCCTATTCCAGTATGCTGTGCCAAATTTCGTGTAAATCGAAAGATATATAGGGACTTTTATACACCATTTACCTTAAATCGGACAAAAATATATATGGAAGCTATGTCTAAATCTGAACCGATCTTCAGGAAACTTAACACACGTCATTCTAGACTCAATCTAGTACGCTATGCTAAATTTCGTGTAAATCGAAAGATATATTGGGGTTCTTGGTACACCTTAAATCGGATGAAAATATATATGGGAGCTATATCTAAATCTGCACCGATTTTCGGGAAACTTTGCATACATCATTTTATGCCTAATTCAGTACGCTATACCAAATTTCGTGCAAATCGATTGATTTTCGGGGACTTTTGTGCACCAATTACCTAAAATCCGGCAAAAATATATATGGGAGCTATATATAAATCTGAACCGATTTCCAAGAAACTTTGCACACATCATTCTAGGCTTAATACAGTACGCTGTGCCAAATTTCGTGTAAATCGAAAGATATTTAGGGACTTTGGTGGACCATTTACCTAAATCGGACTAAAATATATATGGAAGCTATATCTAAATCTGAACCGATTTTCACGAAACTCAGCGCACACCATTCTAGGCTTAATTCAGTACGCTGTGCCAAATTTCGTGCAAATCGAAAGATATTTAGGGACTTTGGTGTACCATTTACATTAAATCGGTCGAAAATATATATGGGAGCTATATCTAAATCTGAACCGATTTCCACAAAACTTAGCACACATTACTCTAGACTTCATTCAGTACGCTGTGGCAAATTTTGTGCAAATCGAAAGATAAATAGGGACGAAAATATATATGGGAGCTATATCTAGATCTGAACCGATATTCAAGATATATTACACACATCATTCTAGATTCAATCTAGTACGCTATGCCAAATTTCATGCAAACCGAAAGATATTTAGGGACTTTGGTGACCATTTCTCTTAAATCGTACGAAAATATATATGGGAGCTATATCTAAATCTGACCCGTTTCTACCGAAACTTGACAAACGTCATTCTAGGCGCAATTCAGTACGCTATGCCAATTTTCGTGCAAATCGAAAAATATATAGGGACTCTGGCGAACCATTTACATTAAATTGGTCGAAAATATATATGGGAGCTATATCTAAATCTGAACCGATTTTCAGGAAACTTAACACATATCATTCTAGACTCAATCCAGTACGCTATGCCAAATTTCGTGGAAATCGAAAAATATATAGGGACTCTGGTGAACCATTTACATTAAATCGGTCGAAAATATATATGGGAGCTATATCTAAATCTGAACCGATTTTAACGAAACTTACCACACATCATTCTAGACCCAATTCAGTACGCTATGCCAAATTTCGTGCAAATCGAAAGATATTTAGGGACTTTGGTGAACCATTTACCTTAAATCGGACTAAAAAATATATGGGAGCTATTTCCAAATCTGAACCGATTTTCAAGAAATTTTAGACACATCATTCTAGACTCAATCCAGTACGCTGTGCCAAATTTCGTGTAAATCGAAAGATATTTAGGGACTTTGATGCACCATTTACCTTAAATCGGACGAAAATATATATGGGAGCTATATCTAAATCTGAACCGATTTTCATGAAACGTGGCATACATCATTCTGGACCTAATTCAGTACGCTATGTTAAATTTCGTGCAAATCGAAAGATATATAGGGACTTTGGTGCACCATTTACATTAAATCGGTCGAAAATATATTTGGGAGCTATATCTAAATCTGAACCGATTTTCAGGAAACTTAACACACATCATTATAGACCAAAATCATTAGGCTGTGCCAAATTTCGTGCAAATCGAAAGATATTTACAGATTTTGATGCACCATTTATCATAAATCGGATGAAAATATATATAGGAGCTATATCTAAATCTGAACCGATTTTCACGAAACTAAGCGGACATCATTCTAGGTTCAATTCAGTATGCTGCGTCAAATTTCGTGCAAATCGAAAGATATTTAGGGAGTTTGGTGTATCATTTACCTTAAATCGGACGAAAATATATATGGGAGCTATGTCCAAATTTGAACCGATTTTCTCCAATTTCAATAGGGTCCGTCCTTGGGCCAAATAAGTGAGCTGTGCCAAATTTAATCCAAATCGGATAATAAATGTGACCTGTACTTTGTTTACAATTTAACATCTACAGACGGACGGACAGACGGACTGGCGTAAATCGAGCCTATCTCGTTTCCATTTGCCTGTGCTATAAAATAATAATAAAAAAATATACGCCTATTAATCGTATAACAAAATTAATTTTAACAAATTTACTCTTTTTCTATTTTCAAGCATGTCCGTCCTGAATACCTCGATCATTGCTATGGTAAAACCAAGAAAACCCCAAGAGATGTACAAACGAAATCCCCTCCCAAATCCTTCAGCAATATCCATAGAGCCACTACTCCCGAACTTCTGGCAGAAATTGCAGCCTTAAGAAGAGATACCGACATTGAGACTCGGATAAATTCGGAATTTGTGAAAACAACACCAGCAAATAATCCTCAACGAATTCGTGATATAAGTGATGAGGAGATTGAAGAGTTAATAAGAAAATTAAAACACCCGGAAGATAAAGGCTCAAAATCCCCAGACAAGAAACCGGAATATTATACCAACCTCAAGGACTTACTGGAAGATCAGCGGTCACTTAGAGGGAGGGGAACAACAAAATCCCCCTTACTCTCACCCAATGGCCGTAAAAGGGGTATACTTCGCCGATCATCTCACAATGAAACCTTTACTCACCAAGTGGAGGAGCAGCAGGATTTAAATAAGACCTACAATGTATCACCCCGACGAAAAAGTCCCCTGCACAGGGTGGAATTTTTGGCAACAATGCCCGAACCCCAACATGCCCAAATAATAGAACCTCTTCGAATGGCAGAATATCGTAAACCCCAAGCCAAATGGGTGGAGGTTTTAGAATTATCCAAAGATTCCATTTTAGAATTGGAAGTTGATCAATCCTTTGAAAGTTATGATGAGGAATTTTCCAAGCTCCTACCCGCTACACTAATGAATGAAATTGTTGCCGACAATTGCCAGAGAAGTGAGAGTTTTATGAATTTAAGTCCGAGTGAGGAAATTGGTACCATGGACACGTATATTGTTGAAGAGGAGGATACCGATTCCGATTTTGAGAGACTTGTGAGGGAAACGAATATACGGGAGAAGCCATTGCCTCAGGATATACGCAATTTGTCTGGAGACGATGAGGATAGTTTGGCGGAATTTATAGCTTTGGAGGTAAATTTTTATTTATAAGATAAGAGGAGACATTTAATAATCCGCCTATTATTTCAGAATGGTTTGAAGGACACGGATATTACATATCTGTGGCCCTTGAATTTAATAAATCCACGCCTCTTTAATAAATCCACGCCTCAGTTGGCCCTTGAAAAGTATTCTTTAATAAATCCACGCCTCAGTTGGCCCTTGAAAAGTATTCTTTAATAAATCCACGCCTCAGTTGGCCCTTGAAAAATATTCTTTAATAAATCCACGCCTCAGTTGGCCCTTGAAAAATATTCTTTAATAAATCCACGCCTCAGTTGGCCCTTGAAAAATATTCTTTAATAAATCCACGCCTCAGTTGGCCCTTGAAAAATATTCTTTAATAAATCCACGCCTCAGTTGGCCCTTGAAAAATATTCTTTAATAAATCCACGCCTCAGTTGGCCCTTGAAAAATATTCTTTAATAAATCCACGCCTCAGTTGGCCCTTGAAAAATATTCTTTAATAAATCCACGCCTCAGTTGGCCCTTGAAAAATATTCTTTAATAAATCCACGCCTCAGTTGGCCCTTGAAAAATATTCTTTAATAAATCCACGCCTCAGTTGGCCCTTGAAAAATATTCTTTAAAAATCCACGCCTCAGTTGGCCCTTGAAAAATATTCTTTAATAAATCCACGCCTCAGTTGGCCCTTGAAAAATATTCTTTAATAAATCCACGCCTCAGTTGGCCCTTGAAAAATATTCTTTAATAAATCCACGCCTCAGTTGGCCCTTGAAAAATATTCTTTAATAAATCCACGCCTCAGTTGGCCCTTGAAAAATATTCTTTAATAAATCCACGCCTCAGTTGGCCCTTGAAAAATATTCTTTAATAAATCCACGCCTCAGTTGGCCCTTGAAAAATATTCTTTAATAAATCCACGCCTCAGTTGGCCCTTGAAAAATATTCTTTAATAAATCCACGCCTCAGTTGGCCCTTGAAAAATATTCTTTAATAAATCCACGCCTCAGTTGGCCCTTGAAAAATATTCTTTAATAAATCCACGCCTCAGTTGGCCCTTGAAAAATATTCTTTAATAAATCCACGCCTCAGTTGGCCCTTGAAAAATATTCTTTAATAAATCCACGCCTCAGTTGGCCCTTGAAAAATATTCTTTAATAAATCCACGCCTCAGTTGGCCCTTGAAAAATATTCTTTAATAAATCCACGCCTCAGTTGGCCCTTGAAAAATATTCTTTAATAAATCCACGCCTCAGTTGGCCCTTGAAAAATATTCTTTAATAAATCCACGCCTCAGTTGGCCCTTGAAAAATATTCTTTAATAAATCCACGCCTCAGTTGGCCCTTGAAAAATATTCTTTAATAAATCCACGCCTCAGTTGGCCCTTGAAAAATATTCTTTAATAAATCCACGCCTCAGTTGGCCCTTGAAAAATATTCTTTAATAAATCCACGCCTCAGTTGGCCCTTGAAAAATATTCTTTAATAAATCCACGCCTCAGTTGGCCCTTGAAAAATATTCTTTAATAAATCCACGCCTCAGTTGGCCCTTGAAAAATATTCTTTAATAAATCCACGCCTCAGTTGGCCCTTGAAAAATATTCTTTAATAAATCCACGCCTCAGTTGGCCCTTGAAAAATATTCTTTAATAAATCCACGCCTCAGTTGGCCCTTGAAAAATATTCTTTAATAAATCCACGCCTCAGTTGGCCCTTGAAAAATATTCTTTAATAAATCCACGCCTCAGTTGGCCCTTGAAAAATATTCTTTAATAAATCCACGCCTCAGTTGGCCCTTGAAAAATATTCTTTAATAAATCCACGCCTCAGTTGGCCCTTGAAAAATATTCTTTAATAAATCCACGCCTCAGTTGGCCCTTGAAAAATATTCTTTAATAAATCCACGCCTCAGTTGGCCCTTGAAAAATATTCTTTAATAAATCCACGCCTCAGTTGGCCCTTGAAAAATATTCTTTAATAAATCCACGCCTCAGTTGGCCCTTGAAAAATATTCTTTAATAAATCCACGCCTCAGTTGGCCCTTGAAAAATATTCTTTAATAAATCCACGCCTCAGTTGGCCCTTGAAAAATATTCTTTAATAAATCCACGCCTCAGTTGGCCCTTGAAAAATATTCTTTAATAAATCCACGCCTCAGTTGGCCCTTGAAAAATATTCTTTAATAAATCCACGCCTCAGTTGGCCCTTGAAAAATATTCTTTAATAAATCCACGCCTCAGTTGGCCCTTGAAAAATATTCTTTAATAAATCCACGCCTCAGTTGGCCCTTGAAAAATATTCTTTAATAAATCCACGCCTCAGTTGGCCCTTGAAAAATATTCTTTAATAAATCCACGCCTCAGTTGGCCCTTGAAAAATATTCTTTAATAAATCCACGCCTCAGTTGGCCCTTGAAAAATATTCTTTAATAAATCCACGCCTCAGTTGGCCCTTGAAAAATATTCTTTAATAAATCCACGCCTCAGTTGGCCCTTGAAAAATATTCTTTAATAAATCCACGCCTCAGTTGGCCCTTGAAAAATATTCTTTAATAAATCCACGCCTCAGTTGGCCCTTGAAAAATATTCTTTAATAAATCCACGCCTCAGTTGGCCCTTGAAAAATATCTTTAATAAATCCACGCCTCAGTTGGCCCTTGAAAAATATTCTTTAATAAATCCACGCCTCAGTTGGCCCTTGAAAAATATTCTTTAATAAATCCACGCCTCAGTTGGCCCTTGAAAAATATTCTTTAATAAATCCACGCCTCAGTTGGCCCTTGAAAAATATTCTTTAATAAATCCACGCCTCAGTTGGCCCTTGAAAAATATTCTTTAATAAATCCACGCCTCAGTTGGCCCTTGAAAATATTCTTTAATAAATCCACGCCTCAGTTGGCCCTTGAAAAATATTCTTTAATAAATCCACGCCTCAGTTGGCCCTTGAAAAATATTCTTTAATAAATCCACGCCTCAGTTGGCCCTTGAAAAATATTCTTTAATAAATCCACGCCTCAGTTGGCCCTTGAAAAATATTCTTTAATAAATCCACGCCTCAGTTGGCCCTTGAAAAATATATAAAATCCACGCCTCAGTTGGCCCTTGAAAAATATTCTTTAATAAATCCACGCCTCAGTTGGCCCTTGAAAAAATATTCTTTAATAAATCCACGCCTCAGTTGGCCCTTGAAAAATATTCTTTAATAAATCCACGCCTCAGTTGGCCCTTGAAAAATATTCTTTAATAAATCCACGCCTCAGTTGGCCCTTGAAAAATATTTCCACGCCTATAAATAGTCATGATTTTTTTAAATCTACGCCTATAAATGGACCTTGATTTTTTTTTAAATCTACGCCTATAAGTAGTCTATGAAAAATATTTTTTTAAATCCACCCCTATAAGTAGTCTTTGAAAAAAATATTTTTTTAAAAAATCCACGCCCATAAATATGCCATGGAAAAATATTTTTAAAAGGCTCTGAAAAAATATTTTATTTTAATAAAAAAAATCGTTCTTCTTAATTTCAGGATCGGTTTACTGGAGCTAAACGATCCCGATAATAGTTTGGAGAAAAACAAACGCCAAAAGAATGCCTTTGAATTTGCTGTGAGATTTTCGCGGAATTTTCTATATCCCCTAAAAGGAATGGTAAGTTCTACAGGCTCTACAGTTCCAAATTTTTATTAAAACTTACTTCACTATTCCAGTTAGAAGACCTCAAATCCACTTCAATCGAACATTTCAATAGCCTAACCTCAAATGATGCCTGCCTTCGGGTCTGTAACCTCTTTAGCCTCCTACTACAATCGATCAACACATATCAGAAGCAGCTGCGTTATTTCCTTCTCGATCATGTGCCACAAAAGCTACCAATTTTAATCGAAATGATTTATATGACTACCAGCCAGTGTCTGGAGAAACAAATATTCTCCCCTCAGGATATTATCCTCAATACCTTGAAGGACAGATGTTCGCAATTTTTTGATTTTTTACAAGATCTCCAGCAAGGACGTTTAAATTCGCAACGAGAACATCATCGTAAGCTGACAATGGATAAGGCGAAGCCAAAATATGATTTGAAAATGTTCATGAATGATTTGAATATGTACGAACCGAAGCTGGTGCCAAAGTTGGGGAGTAGGAGGAAAATTAAGGTGGGTCCTTGAATAAAAAACCACACCTATGGTGGTCTTAGAAAAGCTATCATATCAAAAATCCACGCTTCTTAAAAAAGTTATCGAACCTAAAAAATTTTCTTTTTCGTCTTTCAGCCCAAACGTCCCCTTAAATCCGTACCAATTGAGGATGTGAGGGATGATACCATCCGGGAAAACCCTCAGGATGACAATATCACCACCCAAATCGAAGATATACCAATTGAAAACAAAAGCTCCACCCACTTGAATATGGGTTCGGGTGATGCTAATCCCCATGGCTTGGATAAATCGATGCTAGAAGCTTTACAAAATCTAACAAAAGAACAAGTTCGCAAAGTTCTCGAGCCAATGTTGAAATCTTTGAGCTTGGCATTGGGTAAACAGGTAAGTGCAGATACAGATTTTCATATTCTCTATTTGGGCTAATTTCTGGTAACCTTTCTTTATAAGTCTGGCATAAATGTTGACTGTATAGCTGAGGTATTTGCTAATATAACCATAGCTTCCAAGGCATAGCTAGATTGATATCCGATGGTGGCTGTGATACGTAAAAATTCTAAATAAAAAATGTTCGTAAACAAATTTCAGTGTTAATAAAATTGTTTGGAAGTGAATAATAAAATATTTATGTTTTAAAAAAATCCAAAGACTATGAAAATATTTAAAAAAATTACGCCTATGGAAAAATAAAAGATACTAGAAGGAATATGGAATAAAACTTTAGAATTCCTTCAAACCATTTTGCCGAAAAATGTATATCGGTTAAATAGTCGCAGACTTATTTGCATTTGAATTCAACGATGTTCCGAAATATCCTTACTATTCGGTACTGGTTAGTTTCTGTTAAAATGGCAACACTGTCAAATTACTGGGCACTATAACATTTGAATTGTTTCTGTATCGTCACACATTTAAGAGCTATGAAGAATATAAAAATACCGATCTTACTTACTTCCTTACTTAGCTGGCTTGTGACTGAATTTTCGTTCCATAAGCCGAGCTTAGAAAAGATTTCCAGGCGCATCGGTTTTTTGCGCAATTTTTCCAATTTGAAAGACCATTTCGGCGATGTTGTCTTCGACTTGATCTTTCCAACGTATTCTTGGCCTTCCCCTTCTGCGTGAACCATCAGCTGTTTCGCTTTTAAATGCCTTCTGAGCTGGGACATCTTCATCCATTCCCACAACATGACCTAGCCAACGTAGTCGCTGCAGAGAATAGCTGGTACAACTCATGGATTATTCGACGACGATATTCAGCGTCAACGCAGATCGGGCCATAGATCTTTCGGAGAAATTTCTAAAAACACTCCTAGAGCTGTACCAAGGTGTATTTCTTTGACTACCTCGAAGATGTTTCACATTTGGTATGAGTCTACTGGACGTCTTGCGCGTTAATACCATCAGCTTGGTCTTCTCCTCATTTACTGGCAGACCCACTTTGGCAGACTCCTTCTCAAAGATGGCTGTTACAGCTCGCAATGTTTGACCTATTATGTCGATGTCAGAGTGTATACAGAGTGTCATTTCTATTCACATTTGCATCTCGCATGACCATTTCCAGCAGGATGTCAAAAAGATCACACGACAATCTGTCACCTTGTCTGAATCCTCGTTCGGTATTAAAGGGCTTCGATAGGCCATTTATACAGGAATGCAGGATAATTTTGCAGGAATGCCAAACGCCTCTGAATCCTCGTTCGGTATTAAAGGGCTTCGATAGGCCATTTATACAGGAATGCTGGATAATTTTGCAGGAATGCCAAACGCAGACATGGCATTAAACACCTCAGAACGGATAGGACTGTCAAATGCGGCTTTATAGTCGACGAATAGGTGGTATGCGTCGATGTGTTTTTTTTTGGCCTTTTCCAGGATTTGGCCCAAAGTGAAGACCTGGTCAATGGTGGATTTGCCAGGTCTAAAGCCGCATTGGTATAGTCCAATAATGTCATTGACCATTGGCTTCAGTCGTTCACACAGCACGCTGTGTAGCACTTTATATGCGATGGGAAGGAGACTTATTCCTCTATAGTTGGCACGGGACACAGGAAGCTGAGGTTCCAATCATTGGGCATATATTCCTCTAGCCAAATTGCACTAATCAGCTGATGCATGCTTCTGACCAGAATCTGACCACCAGTCTTGAATAATTTATTATTCTTCAGCCGATTGATTGGCATTCTGACCTCATCTTGGCTAGATGATATACACTCTATACCGTCATCTCTTATTGGTTTTGGGGTATCTTCTACACCGCCCCTATTTCATACCAGAAGCTTTTCAAAATGCTCTTTCCATGCTGCCTGTATCTGTCACCAGGTTTCCTTTTTCATTTTTACCGTAGGCTGTGCTTGCACCACAGCCTACGGTTTGGTGTTTAGTCGTTGGTTAAATTTCTGGAGTTCGTTCTGGCTCCTGTACATCTCGATTTGCTCACGCTCATGTTTTTCTTGGTCTTTCTTCTTTTCGCATTACGTGCTCCTACTGTCTGCAGGAATGCCCTATACGTTGCGTTTTTCATAGCAGAAGCACTACGCCACTTCTGATCGTACCACGGGTTTCTTGATGGTGGTCTTTGGTACCCAATTGTTGCTTTTGCTGCAGTTTTTAGGGAGTGGGCAATTCTTTGCCATTGTGCTCCTATACTACTATCGGGACAAGAAGTGATTTCGCCAAACAGGTGGGTAAGTTGAGCGGAGTAGGCCTTGGCGACCTTGGCTGCTACAAGGTAGTGGTCCGAATCGATATTCGCCCCTCGCATGGATCGAACGTCTAATACACTGGATGAATGCCTTCCGTCTATTACAACATGATCAATTTGATTTCTCGTTGTTTGATCAGGAGAGATCCAGGTGGTCTTGTGTATATTGAGATACTTGAACGTGTTGCTGCTAACTACCATGTTTTTTTGCTGCGGCGAAGTCCAACAACCTCATACCGTTGTCGGATGTTTCTTCTTGAAGGCTGAATTTTCCGACGGTGGGGCCAAAAATATTTTCCCTTTCGATTTGTCCATTAAAATCTCCTAGCAGAATTTTAATGTCATGGCCAGGGCAGCGATCAGATGCTGTTTCTAGGCGCTCGTAAAATATGTCATTGGTCTGCTCATCTTTGTCTTCGATCGGAGCATGGGAGCAAATGAGATTGATGTACGGAATATACCAATTCGCTCATCTACTGGAGTGAATCCGGAGACGAGGTCTTTTATTCTCCTATTAACCATAAATCCGCAGACAAATTCGCGTATCATTTCATGACAGCTATAATACAGGTCGTAATCATCTGTTTTACTTACCTCAGTCCCTTTCCATCTCATTTCCTGTAAGGCAATAATATCGGCATTGTACTTCTTAAGTACATCCTCCAAAGCGAAAACTGCGACTGTTCGGTTGAACGTGCGCACATTTCAAGTGCAGATTCGCAGTTCGTGGTCCTTTATACGTTTGCGGGGGTCGTCAACATTAAGGGGGTTTGGTTTTCTTTTTCGTTGTTTTTTCATAGTATGAGGGGTTTTCCGAGTGTGGGCAACTAACTATACTTCTCAAGCCATTTTTTATAGTTCTTATGGGTAAACGCGCTGCACATATCAGCTCACTATTTCAATGGATGATGAAAATAGTTACCCCAGGTGACATCGCAGGGAGATCAGTGTCCACAATTGAGATGAAAGAGGGACCAAGATAAGCCTGGACTTTGCCATGTTAAAGTCAATCAGAGCCGTTGCTTGGTATCTATCATCCCCTACGTCACCCTATAAGTAGTCTCCTGTAAGTAGTTCTGGCCTATTAGTAGTCCATGAAAAATATTTTTTATAAATCCACGCCTATAATATTTAGTCTTGGACAATCTCGTTCAGTTCAGTGATCGAACGAACTAGATCATTTTTTAAAAGTGAATTAGGTCGTTCACATCGTTCAGTTGCTTATATCGTTCAAATGGTTACTCAGTTCAATTGGCATGGAAGCGTATTTCAATTAAGTTCTGGCAGTTCAACCAACCGTAAAGAATGATTACCTTTCAAGATCATTCGAAGGACTTTCCTATCTATTTTCTCCACTTTGTTAATGGGTGATTAATCCAGGGTTTCCAGCTGTCTAGTTGTCTATGGGGGTGATTTGCTTTTAAATGTCGCTTCATACGTAAAAAAATGTTCTTATTTGACGTCGTTTAGTTGGTCAAAGAAGAAAATGTAATGTCGTTCAGTGAGCTACGTCGTTCAGAGACCGACTAAGTTTGGCAAACAAAATCGTTCAGTGAACGACAATAATAAAAACTGAACTATGTCGTTCACTCGTTCAGTGGACTGACTTGTTCAATTGAACTAGGTTGTCCACGAACGACACAAGACTAATAATATTTGAATTAAAAAATTATAATAAAATTTTTTTGTTTTTTTTTTATTTATTAAGAATTTTATTTATTATTTTTTTATATTACAATTGCATATATATAGTAAATATTTTATAATCATAATAAATATGCATATCGATTATTATTTTATTTTTTACAAAAACAATATTTTGATTATATATATGTAATTAATTTTTTTTTATAAATTAATTAATTAAGAGTTAACATTATTATTATAAAAACAGAGAGAATATTAAAAAAAAAAGAAATAACATGCATTTGAAGATTTTTTATTTGAAATTTTGTTCGTGGAAGAAAGAAATTTGAGAAAAATTAAAATTTTAATAAAAATGTTTAAAATTATTAAATCTGTTAATCTAATAATTTTTTAACATAATATATTTTTCCCATGCCATAGCTTGTTTGGAATGTTAAAAATAACAATATGTTTAAGGAAAATTCATTTGCAACAATAAAAATTAATTTTTTTTTTAATTTTTTCAATATATGTTGAAAAAATGAGCATTTCAAATAAAATACGGAAGAAGAGATTTATTTGTTTTAATTTTTAAAAATAAAATTTTAAGGAATTCTGTGCAATTGGGCAATTTTGTTAGGGAAGCCGTTCAATCGATCGGTTCACATCGCATTAGGGACTAATTTATTAATTTAGTTCCATAGTTTCTTTTAGTCCAATCAATGCATTCTGTCAATGAATGATTGGTTCAAAAGGAACTACGTGAAGTAGAGCCAATGTGAACGACTTCAGCAAAAGGAACTAGGTGAACGAAAGCACAGGAACTAGTTCCAATCGTTCCTTTTGCTGAATATTTCTGTTGAAATAGCTGGTTCCGAATAAATTCACCAACCATCTTTAACAGCTACACAAAATTTTTTCTCCAAGAAAAGCAAATCTACTTCCTAACTACATTCTACTACATCGAGTAAGGGCTTTTTGAATTTCTTCTTCTTCTTCTTCAATTTTTATTATTAATTTAATATTTTTTATTATTAATTCTTTTTTATTCTCGAACAAAAAATTGAATATTTCTTCTTCAAAATTTTTTTGCAATATTACCTAATGAGAGGCAGATAGAGAACAAGTGTGAGGTGTTTTGTGTGTGTGTGAGAGAGATAGTTTTCGTTGTTATTTCCTAATAGTATTTTAATATTTTATATATATATATAGTTGAGTTTTCTTTTGATTTTTTAGTTAATTTCATTCGTCTTCTTCATCATCGCCAATCTACTGCTGCTGCTGCTGGGCTCGGCAAATTCTCTATTGGCGGGATGACACAGGATGTAATTGCAATTTAGGCCGCACAATCTGTACAAACAGGTCGATTACCTTCAACGGCAAATGTTGAGGCAGTTATGGGATTTTCACAAATCTGCAAAGTGAAGAGGGAGAAAAAGAGAAGGGATAAAATTAATATTCTTAAAATAAAGGGATTTGAATTAAATTTTAGAAAAAAATATACAAAAACATGTTAAATCTATATTTATAGCAAATGCATTGCATACAAGCAGTATCCGATTCTCCTGTATATTGATAAAGCCAAACAGTTCCTTATAGATGGCCAGTAGGGAATTTATGGGAATTCAATAAAAACCGTATTGTAAATTACGTGGTGATTCAAATTGGTGCTGTTCGTGACTATAGCTTAGGTGAATTATAAGTGTAAGGCGGTTGTGAATTATAAGTGTAAAGATTCAAATTTGACGCTGTTTGTGGCTGTAGCATTGGCACTAACCATCCACCAGTGGTGAATTTTAAATGTAATATATAGCAAAGGCACATACCATAAAAGTGTTATCGATAACACATGTAGAGGTAATGTGTTTGTAGCTTGGACTCAAACAGCGCCACGTACCGGCAATTTGAACCACTATATAATTCGATATGATTTTAATCGAATGCCCATAATTCTCCTACTAGGGCCAAAGCAGGTCAAATTTTATTTTTTTATGAGACGAAAAAATCGTCTTATTTAAGACGAAATAAAATCCTGTATACGTTCCTGTTGCAAAGTGTATATAAAGTGTATATAAGCGGTTGTAAAGTGTATATAAGCGGCAAAAGGGTATTATTTATAGACGATCGCCAGGCAGGTAGACAGACACTGAGTAAATCGTATCAAATTGTCTTCGATTGATTGGTCCCGAAAATCTATATCATTTCCTATCACTTTGGTCCATGCTTTGACAAATAGTGGTCAGACCGCTCACCTAAAGGTAAGGTACAGACAGAACTGGTCTTATTTTATGATCTTATAAGAGAAAATCTTCTACCAGCAGATAGCTATTAGAAAAGGTGATACTTTCAGATACGGAATCTCTTCGGTATCTCACATTTTCATATATATTTTTAATTTTTTATTTTCTCGAAAATGTGTTAACTTGCAGAAAATGCGCCACTCTGGGATCTCCTATTTCCATATATGTTTATACCCTTCACCACACTGTGGTACAGGGTGTTGTCTTGGTGCAAATGTTTGTAACAGGCAAAGGGAAACAAGATAGATCCTCGGTTTCTTTTGAGAATATGCATAGAATCCATTTCAGAGTCGATTTATGCATGTCCGTCCGTCCCTCCGTTTGTAGATGTCAAATTGTAAACAAAGTACAGGTCGCATTTATGTTCCGATTTGGATGAAATTTGGCACAAGTCACTTATTTGGCCCAAGGACGAACCCTATTGAAATTGGGGAAAATCGGTTCAGTTTTATATATAGCTCCCATATATATTTTCGTCCGATTTAAGGCAAATGGGGCACCAAAGTCCCTATATATCTTTCGATTTGCACGAAATTTGGCATATCGCACCAAATTAAGCCTAGAATGATGTGTGTCAAGTTTCGTAAATATCGGTTCAGATTTAGATATAGCTCCCATATATATTAGCGTCCGATTTAAGGTAAACGGTGCACCAAAGTCCCTATATATCTTTCGAATTGCACGAAGTTTGGTATAGCGCACTGAATGAAATCTAGAAGGATGTGTGTCAAGTTTCGTGAATATCGATTCAGATTTAGATATAGCTCCCATATATAGTTTCATCCGATTTAAGGGGACCCCCCATTCTCGGGGTCAAAATTTTTGTTGACTTAATTCCAATCTACACTAATTCAAGAATGTCCCTGCAAAATTTCAAGTAAAAATCTCTTGAAGAT